>NW_014013072.1:0-2364 GCF_000611645.1 Monoraphidium neglectum | reverse complement strand
GGGCGGCCAGCCGCGGTTCTCGCCTCAGCAGCAGCAGCAGCAGCAGCGAGGCTACGCGCAGGCGCCGACGGCGGGCGCGCCAGGCGCGTACGGGCAGCAGGTGCGGCAGCAGGCCGCCCCGGCGGCAGGGGCGTACGGTGGCGGTCAGGCGTGGCAGGGGGACCCCCGGCAGCGGCCGGGGGCGGCGCAGTTTGGGGGAGCGCCTCAGCAGCCGCCGGCGCAGCAGCGGCCTGCCGCAGCGCAGCCTGGGTACGGCTACGCGCCCCAGCAGCAGCCACGGCAGCAACAGCAGCAGCAACAGCAACAGCAGCAGCAGCAACAGCCTCGCCAGCCGGCGCCCGGCGCATGGCTGCAGCAGGCGCCATCGCAGCAGTCGCCGCCGCAGCAACAGCAGCAGTGGCAGGGCGCCGCGGCTGCCCCGCGCAACCCCTCTGCCGCGCCCGGGCCCGCGACCGGGCCCGCGGCCGGCCGGCCGGCGGGCCAGGGCACGGATGCGGCCGCGGCGGGGCAGCGGCTGGCGGGCGGGGAGGCGCCGGGCAGCGCTGGCGGCAGCGGCAGCAGGCTTGTGGAGGAGTGGATAGACAAGGACGTGCGGCCGCGGGTGCAGGAGGTGCTTTCGGAGGGCGGGCTGCCCCTCGGCGGCAGCGGCGAGGGGGCCCCTGATGCAGCAGGGCCGCGGTAAGGGGCGGGCCCAGCTAGCCTCTTGTTACTTGTGTGCGGCTGGGCGGGGCCTCGACAGCTGTTTTTTGTGCATTTTGAGCGCACATATTGATGTCTTGCTCGACAATCTGGTCTGGACTTATCTACCATCTGGACTTATCTACCACCCACCCCATCCAATATTTCCAACCGATGCGGTGTCCTGCATCCATGCGCCGCCTGTATTGCTCCAGTGAGCCATGGTCAAACACGGTGTGGTCATCATCCGCTGCCCTCCTGCCTTGGCCTCCCGTTCTGATTGATGATGTAACTCATGCAGCAGTTGCAGTGCGCATATCCGATTCTGCTGGGCCCTGGTGCCCCAAGTGCTGACTGGGAATGAGCGCGCATATACTGTTGGCTTTGTGGTTCATTTGCAAGCAAATGTTCAGATATCACATGTACACTGCAACAGCTGCACACCCATGCAGTCAACATGCTGCATCATACCATGCGGGCTTGCAGAGCTATTGATCATGGCCCTGGAGGACTTGGGAAGAAGCGCAGACGCACACCGTCAAGAGTGATTTAGGGGGTTTGGCCCCCTTCACATCACTTTAGTGGGGTGGCGGCGCGGCCGCCTCGGCCCCCGCAACCCACCCCCCTCTTAATCAACTTACGCGGGCGTTACAGCCTGCGTAGTCTCTCTCTCTCCCTTGTACAGATATAGATAAACTCCGTCGTAGCATGCACGCAGTGACGAGGGTCGATTACGCGCCTCGATTACGCGCCGCGAGTGGTCACCAACGTAGAAACCGCACACCGCAGACGTGGCAAGCAGCAGTGTGCTCAAAACGATTGGGGTATCCCTGCCCGTACCCAAGCCACCGGTACTCTTTGATACACTGAACCACCTGCGCCGTAGGCGGCAGGTCCCGCATACAGACAGTCGTTTTACTCAGTGACAGCAGCCTCTGGACTACGGGCAGGAGAGGAGCCCAGCAGGTAGCCCAAACCTGCTGCCTGAACTCTAGCATAGCATGCACGCAGTTTACTGCCTGCATGTACTCGCGCGGGTGGTGTCCCTAGTTTCTTCGGCCAGCTTTCATCACCACCCAGCCGTTGCCCGTTGGCGCGGCCTGGAAACAAACCACGAGCTTTGTGCAAACTTGCAAACGAATCCATCATCATGCATGCAGAGACATCCTATGGTGGTAGCCAGCATGAGCAACGACGGATGGAGGGCGGGGAGCTTCGCGGAACCTGCACTCACCGTGCTTGTGCCCGATGGTGCTGGGGAGCTGCATCACATAAACCGTGCATGAAACGTTTGTGATTCATTATTTTATGCTCTCCACATTTGTGAATGCAAATAGCTCGCTTGCTGCCCCCGCTACTCTGACAGTAGGTCCGCGTCCGGCATCACGTCTGAAAGGCGAGACCATCGTCGAGGATCCAACAGCACTTGCCGGTGAGCAATTGAGATTTGAGGGCGTTGACCCATGCAAGTGGGTGTTCGACCCATGGGGCATGGTGCCCCGTGCGTTCCAACCATCGGGCGAGAGCGCGCGACTGCTGCCCCGCACCTTGACCCTGAGGTCATGACACGAGAACAACAGTAGGCGCCGCATTCAACCTGCCACCTTGAACAAGAGCGCCTCTTTTCATGGCCCACGATGCACCACGTGCACCCACAGAGCCCACCAGCGCTGGCACGTCACCAGG
>NW_014013073.1:25412-26103 GCF_000611645.1 Monoraphidium neglectum | reverse complement strand
CTCCCGCCCCTCTCGCCGGCGCCTGCGCCGCGGCCCCCTGCGGGGCCGGCGTCGCCGCTGCCCGCGCCGGCCCCGCAGCGCGCCTTCTCGCCGCTCGCCGGCCCCGGCGGCGCGCAGGCGGCGCCGCCCGCGCCCAGCTTCTTCGACGCGGCCGGGCCCGGCGGCGCCAGCTCAGCGGGCCCCGGCTCCGCCGCCGCCTCTGATCTGGCAGATCCTGGCTCGCCGCTCCTCGGCCCCGGCATCGCCGGGGCTGACCACATCCAATCCATCATGTCATTGTTGGACAGCGACGGAGCGGACGTCGCCGCTGCGGCCGCAGGCGCGGGCGCCGGCACAAGTGCCCGCGGGGGCCAGCGCGGCGGCGCGCAGGGCGGCCGGCGCGCAGCCAACGCGCGCGGGTCCCAGCAGGCGCAGGCGTCGGCGCAGCAGCAGCAGCAACAGCAGCACGCGCGGCGCCCGAGCCTGGACGGCATTTTGGGCGGTGGGATCAGCAGGCGCGCGTCCCCTGGCCTGCCCCCGGGCGCCGGCGGCGCCGCCGCCGCCGCGTTCGCCGCCGGCGCCGGCGGCGGCTGGGGCGCGCCTTTCGCCGGCCTCGCGCAGGCCCGCCAACAGGGCGCCGCGTCGCCGCTGCCATCGCAGGCCGCCGCGGCTGGGTGGCTGGCGGGCTCCGCGGCGGCGGCTGCGGCGGCGG
>NW_014013073.1:8673-25034 GCF_000611645.1 Monoraphidium neglectum | reverse complement strand
CAGCAGCAGCACCACCATGGGAGCGACCTGCTGCCGCCCTTGGACCAGAATGCGCCGGCGCCCGGCCACTACAACATGGGGCCGGCGGCCGCGCCGCCCGGGGCAGCGGCCGCGGCCGCTCACAGCGCAGCGAGCATCGCGGCGGCCGCGGCCGCGGCGGCGGTCAGCAAGGTCAGGGCAGCGCAGCAGCACCAGCAGCACCAGCACCAGCACCAGCAGTCGCTGCTGATGCAGCGCCACGAGCAGTCGGCGCTGAACGCGGCCGCGGCACCTTGGACGATGCCCGGCGCCACACCCGCGAGCGCCCCTGGCGCCGCTCCTCGCAACGGTATGCAGCCGCCGCGCGCGTCGACGCCCGTGGGCGCCGCCGCCGCGCCGCAGGCGGCGCTGCTTCAGGCGCACCTGCAGCAGCACCAGCACCAGCAGGCGGCGGCCGCGGCCGCGGCCGCGGCTGCGCAGGGCGGGCTGCTGCGCGACTGGCAGGCGGCGGCGGCGCTGCAGCAGCAGCACAGCCAGATGCAGGCGCAGGCGCAGGCTGCAGCGCAGCAGCGGGCGCGCAGCCAGAAGCGCGGGCCGGGCCCAGGGGACCTGGGGCAGCATCAGGGTTGGATGCCGCACGCGTATCAGGGCGGCTGGTGATGTCAGAGCGACGATCCCACTTCTGCAGGGCTCGTCCTCTCTGAGGGCTCATGTAGCTGCGGCTGCAGCGGCGGCGTGGGGGCCGACTCGTTTTGGGAGGTGCAGCGAGGCTTGGCAGGCTCCGCCTGCGCGGCAGGCCCATCGATGCTCATGGCATGGCGCAGGCCGCCGAGTGTTCGTGACACGCGCCAGCAACGCATCCGCTCGATGGGGTGAGAAAAAGCAGCCTGTCCAGATGTCTCTAGCACACTGTTCCCCTCTGTCCTTGTCCCCTTTTTGTTGAGGCCGCACGCGGCGGCGCGAATTCGGGCCAATTCTCAGCACTTTCTAGCGCCGCGGCACACCATGCGGCCGCCGCGTCCTCAATCGCCGCTGCTCAAAGGAGACGCAGGAACGCCAACACACCCTGTCGGGGCACTTTGGCCCCGTCACGCCGCGCTGTGGCCAGCGGCCCAGGCACACGCGCATGTGGCACCGTTCCCTAGGCCAGGCGTGGGCCTTCAGTTGAGCTTATCCCCCGTTCTGTGCTTTGGATTTCTTATGTCGCTCGCGCAGTGATTGCCCGACGGCCTGCGCAAGCAAGGACAAATCTGATGCGGGCTGCTTTGGTGGGGGTGTATGGCCTGCGCCTGGCGACGCGCGCCGACCTTGACTTGCGCTGGCTGTCGCAGCAACAGGGCCAAAAGCTCATGGAAATACATATGTGTAATGGTGGACATCTGGGCCTTCCAGTGACGACGCTTTGCAGCTGGCAGGGGTGCTGAAGTTCTGCAACCCTGCCGTCCGAAAGCATTGAGTTGACCATCAGTCAACCTGCCATGCCAGAGGCCTGCACTAACTCGGATGAAAGCCCGATAATCCACATACCATACTTAAACAGCTTTTCGCCCTCTTCGTCTTGACATCACGCCGGACGTGGCCCACCTGCTAAGATTACCCTGATCAGTCGTCAAACCGTGCGTTCGCGAGGTCAACAACATGCATGAACAATGCGTTGATCCTCTCGAGACACCTGCCAAAGCATCAGATGGGCCAACGCATGGCGGTACGCCGCTCTGGCCAGAGTTCCAAGTGCATCATGGGCAGGTCAGCGGTGTGCTGGAGCGTGATGAGGTGCATCGAGATCCGCAGCCTCCGGCGCAAACCCAGCAGCAGCAGCAGCAGCAGCAGCAGCAGCAGCAGCAGCAGCAGCAGCAGCAGCAGCAACAGCAGCAGCAGCAGATTAAGCAGCAGAGTAGGCATCAGAGTAAGCAGCAGGAGCAGCATCAAAAGCAGGAGCAGCGGGAGTCAAAGCAGCATCGTGCAGGAAGGACAGGTGACGCCGGCGAACAAGCCATCAGAGCATCTGCAAAGAAGCCGAGCGCAGCCAGCTCAGGAAAGGCCAAGCAACCAAGCGGCAACCAGGAGAAAACCAGGTATTTCTTGATGAAGAAGTGGTTGCTTCTAAAACATGAGCTACAGAATGTCATGTCACCCTGGAAATGTAGGAATGACAGCTGCCCTGCTTGGTCTGGTGGTTCCCTGCTGCACCCGCTCGTGCAGTTGGCCGTTCCGGTGTGGACGGTCCCACTCCACACCATGCGCAACCCCCCTAAGCCTTATCACGGTCGGGATTGCCCCTCAAGCCATACACCACGTACGCCGCCATGCGGGCGACGCTGGTGCACGCCGCCATGCAGGCTGCGCAACCGCGCGGTGGAGCTCATCGCCAAGCATGCGGGGTCGTACGCGTTAGAGGCCCAGAAGACCAAGTGGGTGGTGGAGCTGGTGACGAAGGTCGTGCTGGAGGGCAAGACGGACGCGGACGACCGGGAGGCTCAGATCGTGAGCGGCGCCGTCGCAGCGCGCGCGTGCGAGCGAGCGTGCCTGGGAATGCCCCCACCCGCAGAGGCTCAGCGTACGGCACTTGCCTAGGTTTTGAAAAGGGATGATGTGTGGAACTACCATCATACATCCCTTCAGAGTTTGAGTGGGTTTTTATTGCACGGAACTCCACCAGGCCTTGCTGCAGGCAGAGGTGGCCGCTCTGCAGGAGGGCGGCCGGAGCGCTGCCGCAGCGGCCGCTGAGGAGGCCAGGCTGCTTCGGCAGCAGCTTCAGGAGGTGGAGGCGGCGCTTTATAACACAGGGTTTACGCTGCACACGCTGCAGGTGGCTGCCAGCCCCGCCTGCGGGGCTTGGTTGCGTGTGAGACTGCAGAATCAGAATTGAAGTGAAACGCAATTTATTTGGCTTTGCCGAGGTTGAACCGCCATGCAGTCGCCGAAAGGGGTGCGAACGCGGTGTCTGCAACGGAATGGGCAAGCTGCCGGCGTGCCGTGCGCGTGCAGCAGACTCAATCTATCCCGCGGTGGCCGCGCGCAGCGCGAGCATGGAGAGATGGCCCAGGCGCTCGCGGCGGCTGAGGACACGGCGCAGGCCGCGGCGCTGGAGTGTCAGCAGCTGGCGGCCGCTGTGCGCCGTGCGGATGAGCAGGTGCGCGCGCAGGCTTCCCGCGGGTGGCCCTCCTACACGGCACGACAAGAGATGAGCGTAGTGGCGGGCAGCCAGTCCCGGCAGCAGGCATGCAAGGGGTGCACCTGGGACCAACCCGGTGCTGCTGCAGAAGGCAGACTGCTTTGAGCTGGTTTTGCCAGCAGTGGCCGCACGATACACCCATGCGACAGCCGTCGCCCCCGCCGCGCCGCCGCCGGCCGCGCCCGCAGGATGCGCGCGCGCGGCGGTCGCTGGCGCACAGGGCCTTTCACCTGAAGACGGCGCTGCTGGACGCGTCGTCGCGGCTGAGGGGGGCGGGAGATGCAGACAGGAAGGAGTACAGGGAGGTGGGCTGTTCTCAAGTGGCCAAGCTGCTTCGCCTTTGGCGTTTGCGCAATCCTGGGCCTGCAACTTCCTGCGTGGCGTGTGCGTTGCCTGCGGTCTGGACGCGTGCAGCGCGCAGGGGGTGATGATACATAAAGGACGCCGCGGTGCAAATTGCAGGCACGCATCGCTGCACTGAAGGGCGACTGCATGCAGCACGCATAGGCTCTGACCGGCCTGCCTCTCCTCTTGCGTTTGCCCACTGCAGGCCGAGTGGCGCCTGCGCGAGCGCGAGCGCGCCCTGGCGTCTGACCGGGCAGCGCTGCTGGAGGCGCGCGAGGAGGGCGACGCGCGCGACGCGTTGTTGGAAAGCTTCATGCTGCGGGTGCACGCGGCAGAGGCGGAGCTCGCAAGGTGGGCGGGGCTGCCTCGCGGGCGGGGCTGGGCGCTGGGCGGGGCCGGCCTGCTGGGCGGGGCTGTGCACAGACCGCTCTGACGGGTTGCGGCAAAACGGCCGGCCTGTGCCGCCCCAGCTGCAGATCCGGATAATCAAGGCTAAGCCGAATTGAGCACTGGGCATGTGGACATCAAACAACTGCCGCACTTCCTTGCTTTCTGCAAATGCAGGGCCCGCGCCGCACTGCAGTCAGCGCAGCAGGGGCCTCAGCAGCAGGACGCGACCCGGCAACCGGCGCAGCAGCCAGCGCTGCGTCGACAGGGTTGATGGCGCCGTTGCTGTTCGCCGACACGACCCCTGCACCGCCAGGACTGTGGAGCGGATTCCCCCCCACCCGTGGAAGCCGCTCTGCTCCTCCAGCAGCAGTCAGCCCTGCCATTGTTAGAAACAATTTGTTACACAAATCCATGTGCGCACAAGGAGTCCTCGAAGGACGCTTGTATTGTGTGGGTGTTGCTGTGGACGGTAGCACCAAAGGGCGCATTTCAGCAGCAGCCATTGGACCTCCTCAGCGCCCCCTGCCATGCCAGCGCATCGAGCACAGTCAGGGGATGATGGCCGCCCAGCCCCCGCGAACCTGTCGCGGCAAGAGCGGAAGGAGGGGCGCCCAATAATGCACAAACGAAACCCTCACACCCAGTAATGCGAATGGGACACATAGCGCTCACACACGATGCTCGCATCACACTGGCACGTTGGACCAGCCCTCCTCAGCCCAGCCGGCGCCGCCGCCGCTGCCCTTGCCGCCACCGCTGCCCCTGCTGCCGCCGCTGCTCCTGCCGCCACCGCTGCCCCTCCCGCCGGCACTGCCTTTGCCGCCGCTACCGCCCCTGCCGCCGCCGCTGCCCCTGTCTGCAGCACCACTGGGGGCCCCATCTCCCCAGCCGCTGGCCGCCCAGCCGGGAGAGCCCGGCTGGTCAGCGACAGCCGCCGCCTGGGCCGCGGCGGCCGCCTCCAGAAGCCGCTGCCTGGCCGACTTGGGGCGCGGCAGGCTGATGGCCCCGCTGACACCGCCGGTGCCGTCGTCGCTGCCCGCGTTCTGCTGTTGCTGCTGCTGCTGCAAGGCGGGTGCTTGTAGCGGCCGCAGCTGCGCCCCCTCGCGCGCGGCCTCGCCTTCCACCCGCCGCTGCGGTGCAATTTGGGGCGTCGGGGCACGCAGCGTCGGGACTGGCTGCTGCTGCTGCTGCTGCTGCTGCTGCTGTTGTTGCTGGCTCGGCCGCTCCCGCTGCTGCGCTGTGGCAAGCTCAGACGCCCGTGCGTGGCCATGCCTCTCCTCATCCTCCCCCTCCGACCCGCCAGCCCCTTCGCCGCCCCCCTCCTCATCGCTCGAGCTCAGAAGCCTCATCCTCCGCCGCAGCGGCGTCGGCGCCCCGTCCGCCCGCGCCCCGCCCCTGCCGCGCCCGCCGCCGCTCGCGCCGTTGCCGCCGCCCGGCAGGCCCGCGCCGTTGTCCGGGCGGGACGCGCGGCGGGAAGACGGGCGCGTGGAGTGTGGGGAGCGGGGGGAGTCGCCGCCGCTGTCGGAGGACTCCCCGTCAGAGCCTGAAGCGACCATGGTGCCCAGGTGTCCGCCACCCTCCTCCTCTGAATCCATGGCGTCAGAGTCCGAGTCCAGGAGGATTGCCATGTCCCTGAGAGGATGTTTTGATGGTGTGTGGCCGGCGGGCAAGAGGTTTTGAGGGGTGCGCAGGGATATGCACGGGTAGCAAGGGTAGGCGAGGCTGGTGGAGTGTCTGTGTGTGTGTGTGTGTGTGTGTGTGTGTGTGTGTGTGAGTGTGTGTCTCAAGGTGCGATCCACAGCTCAAATATCAGTATCATTGCTGTGATGCGCCAGTTTCCCACGGCCGCGCAGGCCTTGTCACCCTTGCTCCCCTGACGTTCGCCCCCACCACTCGGCCCCGAAGCCCCCCACCTGTTGCGCTCCATCGCCCGCGCCGCCTTGGACGCGCTCGGCGCCGGCGTCTTGCTGCGCCGCCCCGCCGCCAGCCCGCCGGCCGCCTCAAGCACGTTGTCCAGCCCCGCCAGCCCCGTCTTGGCCATGTTCTTCACCAAGCTCGACTTGGGCGCGTCCGTGCCCTTCTGGCCCCTGAACTTCTTGCGCTTCACGTGGTCGGCGGGGCCGCCGTCGCTGTACAGGACGTAGTCGGAATACGAGGGGGCAAACACGTGCACGACGTCCTTTACGACGTCCGAGACGCTGGCCGCGTGCGCAAACGCGTCGAGGCGGAAGCCGGCCGTCGAGCCGCCGATAGAGTACTGCTTGTAGGGGAAGGCGTAGATCATTGCGGTGCCCGCGAGCAGCATCTCCACGCAGATCATGAAGTTCTGGAGGGCCTTGCCGTCCTCGGGGTCGCGGATCTCGCCCATGCTGTTGACCGCGGAGATCACGATGCCCTGGGGCAAAAAACACGTTTGAATGGTCCACTGGCGGCGGTCAGCTATGACCAGCAATCAGCTATGAGGATCTGTGGCGCGAACCTTGGCCGCAAGATCGGGTACTAATAGCGCATCCCTGGCGGCAGCAAAATCCTGCCTAGCTGCCCTGCCTTGACCGCGGTTTTCGTGAGTCGCCCCACCCCGTCCCGCAGCCCCTTCCAGGCCGCTGACCTGCCAGAACGTGAGGAACACCACCGTCTTGACGAGAATAAACTTGAGGAGCGGGTTGAACGGCGCCAGCAGCTCGCTTGCGCCGATCCAGAACAGCATGAGGCCGTACAGTGCAAACGTGTAGCACACGTTGTACATGATGGATATGTAGAAATACCTGTGCCGCGTCGGGCAGGGGCGGGGTGGGTGGGGCGCAGACAAAAGTGGACGTCAGCATGAGCTTGAGTTGAGGCATGGGTGTGCTCTGCAGGTGTTTGACCGCGGGTGGTCAGGATGGTTTCGGGCACCGTCCACCCCTGAAGCATGCGGCACGAGCAGGCGTACCCGATTGTCAATGGCAGCGCACCCGTTCTTGGGGCTCATGTCGCCGTCGGTGTAGGCGTTTGCGGCGTACAGTATCAGCGTGAGCGCCGCCATGATGGGCTTCATCAGCACAAACTGCAGCGTGCCCTGCTTGCAGCGCCGCAGGAAGAAGCCGTCCACCTGCGAGCATGGAAGGGATCAAAACGCGCCCAGCAAATGGCCACTAGCGGTTCCCTCGATTTGAAGCAACCGCCTCATGGCTCCTTGTCGCTGTTGAGTGGCCTGCCCACAACCACCAAGTGCTCGGGGGAGGCATCAACCGCCGCGAAAAGTGCATCGCCCCGACCGCACGCCGTGCGCCGCACCTGCATTGCCGGCAAGCAGCATGTGAGGTGTGACCATGAGGGGTGCACCACCTTGCCCTCCGCCTTGACCACCACAGCCCCTGGGCCGCCCACATACGCCAGCAGCAGGCTGGTGAAGTTGTAGATGATCCACGCCTCATAGCTGCAACAAGGTGGTGATTCATACAGGAATTCAGGAGGGGGGAGTGGAGGAACTCTGTGTAATACAGAATCTGCCCGCGCTTTTGCAGCACGGATGGTGCAGGCCACCAGCGTCAAGCCCACAGTCAGGCGGCTGCTCGCAATGATGCAGCCCGAGGCTGGCCGGCTCGCAGCCCCCCTGCAGCCAACGCTGAGTGAGGTTTGCCTGCTCCAGCACGAAGCCACCACTGACGTATGAGGGCGGGGCCACTTCGCTGCCCTCATGTGCATCCGGGCAAGGAGAGCCCTCAGGCATCAGCACCACCGCCCCGAGAGCCCGATTACGCCGCACCTGCCGTCCGCCTTGCTGCCCGATATTGCTCGCCGCCTGTACAGCCGCAACTGCCTTCTCTATGCCCAACATCCGGCTTGGCATGCGCTGCTGCACCCAGAGATGGCAGCGGATACAATGTCCCGCAAGCTGCACGCCACACATGCGTGCACGTGCGGTACACACCAGTCGCGGATGGTGTCAAAGTATATGGCCGCGTCGCGGTACTTGAGGGAGAACCAGGACCCGATGGCGTAGACTGGTACCATGAAGATCAGGCGGATGATGTACCTCTGTGGCAGTGGGTGAAGCGCGGGGGCCGCGGCGCGGCTCGCATCGTCGCACGTGCAGGCGCTGCCATTTGAGGTGCCGCTGCCGGCCGGCGTCGTCGCCCGCAGGATTGTGCGGTCAATTGGCGCGGGCGGGTGCCTGGCTTACCTCAGATGATGGGTGGACTGTGTGTGCTGCCTGCCATACAATGCTGTTTTATCCCTTGACTGGGTCTGCGCGCAAGCGAGCGCTTCGCTGGCGCGCATGCAATGCGCATCCGCACCTGAAACACGGGCTCCGTGTAGTTTCTGAGGTGGCACAAAATCTGCATGATACCGTTTAGGACATCAACACACTGCACCACGGCCTTCAGACGGCCCTGAGCGCGCGTTTTGCCGAGCACGCCAACCTGGAAAATGGAGATACCGATCGCCCCCAGCGTGCACACGCCTGCCAGGGACAAGCTTGCCGGATCATTCAGCAGAGCTTCTGCGTCCCTCATCGCGCTGGAGCTCAACGAGCAGGGCGGACCGGCCCGCAGGCAGTTTTGCTGCTGCGTTTCTTCAATATGTACCTCACGCCGTGCGATAAAAACCCGCTGAATTTCAGGTCAAACGTGCTGGGTTTCCTGCGCGACCAGCATACTGCTGAAAGCCATCGGTGCTGCCTTTCGAGTGACTGCGTCGGCACCGGCACAATTGAAAGGGAAGAGAACACGAGGAAGGACATGGGTATCCATATAGTGTCATGTGTTGCCTATGTTAGATTTACATACAGTGCACGCTGCCTAGGCGTTCCAATTTCTACGCGACACCTCGCCCCCACCGTGGCGAGGCACCCTTGTCGCCGGCATCGGCAAATCAACAGGCAGCCGATAATAGAGCAGCTGGCAGCAACATGAGGCCGCGGACACGAGCTGCCCCAAGCATTCCACCGGGCATCGATGCACTGCACCAGTGCTATGGAAGGAGGTTCAGCCACACGTTCTACAAAAACATGGTGCGGATTGCTGTGGTTGTGCTTTGATTGCTTCGATCCAGCGGTGGGCGCAGCGCCGGCCAGACGGAACGTGCGCTGCTGCTTCCAACTAGCTGAGTACTCTGACCGCGGGCGCGCACACATGCGCTGGCGCCGCCACCTTCGTCGCGAACCTCCCCTGGCGTAGGCGCTGGTGCTCACGTTCTTCACATATGCGCTATTTCACGCGACAAGGAAGCCGCCGAGCGTTGTGAAAAGGTGCGGGAAGCAGGCTCGTTGCTGCGAACCGCTCACCCCGGTCTGCCGGCCTGCCGTAGCAGCGCTTCACCCAGATTAGCACTGCACCCAGAGCATGGCAGCAGGTGTAGGAGCCTGTAGCTTGTTTCAAACCCTCCGCTCTGCCGCATGTGCTTTCCTTCCTCGTGCCGAGCAGCGTCTTGAAAGGGGACAAGATCACAGCCGCCAACAAAGCGCTGCTGTCGGACGCCGAAGTGGCCAGCAGCCTCGGCTGGGCGCCGTTCAACGGGCCAAACGGATCGGTGCGTGCAGCAGCTGGGCCCCGCACGATGGCAGCGGGCAGAAGGTTGTTTGACCGCTCCTGGCAGCTGCAGCGACGGCGGCTGTCGACCCGCCCAGCTGCTCAGCCGCGGCGAGGGAGCACGCGCCGTTGGAGGGCGACACACGACGCTGTCCGGGGCAAACGACCCCCTCTAATAGGGAAGCCGCGTGCAGCCTGCACCCACTCATCAGCCGGCGCGGTGGTTGGGCAGTGGCGTCAGCTGTGCCCAGGCCCTGAGACGGGCGCCCCACATCCACGTCCACCGCCGCTGCCGCCCACCGCACCCCGCGCAGTCGCTGCTGGGCCAGGTGGATTTGTCGTTCCTGGCGGCCTACGCTCTGGGCATGTTTGTGGCGGGCCACATCGGGGACCGAACCGACCTGCGCCTGTTCCTCAGCGGCGGCATGGTGCTCAGCGGCTTGCTGACCACGCTCTTCGGCATGGTGCGGCGCGGCGAGGGGGCCGGGGTATGCGATGGCGAGGAGCACATGCAGGCAGCAAGACAGACGTGCCGAGACGGCATGGGCGGGGGAACGACCGGAGCAGTGGGCAGGGGTTGCTGGGACCGATCAGCACTGTGCAGTGGCGCAGGCGCTCGTGGCTCGCAGCCCTGGAGCCGACAGCCTGCAGCCGGTCTGGGAGCGGGTCCGCGCAGACACAAGCGCGCTGCACATTTCCAGCGGCTTCGAAGCGCCGACTGAAGCAAGTTGTGTTTCACCCTTTCACCCCCCCTTCCCCCCAAAGGGATACTTCTGGGACATCCACGAGATGAGCTACTTTGCAACAGTCATGGTGAGCCCTCAGAGGCCCGGCGCCTTTGTCGCCTGTTCCCAGGTCATCGGGGCAGCGCCGCCAGGCAGCAGGCACCACCTGCCAGGCGGCAGGTCCAGTCAGATCCTCAGGAGCCCGCAGCCCGCCAGGCGGCCCTGCAGGGCGTCCCTCCCGCACATCTGCACCCTTCTTTATCCGCTGCGATGGCCTGCCCCGCCCCGCCCTCTCGGCGTCCAGGTGTTTGCGGGCGCGTTCCAGTCCACGGGGTGGCCGAGCGTCGTGTCCATTATGGCAAACTGGTACGGCAAGGGCAAGCGCGGCCTCGTCATGGGCATATGGAACGCTCACACCTCGGTCGGCAACATCGCCGGCACGGTCGTCGCCGCGGCCTGCCTGCAGTACGGCTGGGGCTACAGCTTCGCCGTGCCGGGCGTCGCCATCAGCGTGCTGGGGGTGCTGGTGTACCTGCTCCTGGTGGTGTCGCCGGCTGATGTGGGGCTGGCGGCGGCGGGGTCCTACGAAGCCGTAAAGTCGACGGACGAGGTGCGCCCACGTCCCAGATGCGGCTTGTCCTTGGGGGAGGATGGTCCTTGCAGAGGGAGGGGGGTTCTGGTGTTGAGGGGCCCTGTTGATGCAGGCGAATCACGAGACTAGTGGAAAGCTTCGCATGCGTCCACGGGCGCTGGCGGCCCCCCTGCTTGCTGCGAGGCCGACCCTGCGATGCTCTCTTGCCAGACCGTTGAATCCTCCGTTGGCCCACCCTCGATCTCGGCCCGTGATCTGACCGTGACCGCAGCCGCAGCCGGACGATTTCGAGGAGCACCCCAAGGCGGGCGCCGCCGCAGAGTCTGAGAGCGTCACCCTCTGGGAGGCCTGGGCCATCCCCGGCGTCGCGTCGTTCGCGCTCTGCCTCTTCTTCTCGAAGCTCATCGCGTACACATTCCTTTACTGGCTGCCGTTCTACATCAAGTCAACCCCCATCCAGGGCCGCATGCTGTCGGCCAAGCAGGCGGGCGACCTGTCCACCTTGTTCGACGTCGGCGGCGTCGCGGGCGGCATCCTGGCCGGCCACCTGTCGGACAAGACCGGGGCCAGCGCGCTGGTGGCGACGGGGTTCACGGCCGTGTGCGTGCCGGCGCTGTGGCTGTACCGCGCGTACGGCCACCTCAGCCTGGCGGCCAATGTCGGGCTGATGATGGCGTGCGGGTTCCTGGTCAATGGGCCGTACGCGCTCATAACGACGGCGGTCAGCGCCGACCTCGGGACGCATGAGAGCCTGAACGGGAACGCAAAGGTGCGGCGGCCGGGCGCGTTGCGGCCTGGCGGGGATGCGCATGACGCTGGGGCGAGCTGCGCGGTCCGGGCTTTTGCAGCTCCCCACCATGCGCGACTGAGGCGGCACCTTTTCTCCTCAACTCATCACGTCCTGTCGTGACCAGGCCCTGGCCACGGTAACCGCAATCATTGACGGGATGGGCTCGATCGGCGCGGCCATCGGCCCCCTGCTCACGGGCATCATCGCCGAGGCGGGCGGCTTTGATGGCGTCTTCATGATGCTGTATCTTTCGGCCATTGCAGCGGGGGCCCTGCTCATTCGGTTGTGCGCCAAGGAGGTGCGCATAGTGGAGCCCACAACTGTCGTTCTGTCGTCCTTTGCATTGGTTTAGGCGTGATTGCACGGCCAAGAGAGATAGCCATGTGTGTTGGCGGCGAAAGCGGCTCAGTGAACACAGTTCATCAATTTGCCGGCGCGTTTGTTGCCAACGGTCCAACCCGCATGCGCGGCGTATTGACCTCGCTTCTGCGCACCTCCCCTCTCCCACTCTCACTTGATCTGCAGCTCCAAGTGCTCCGGGGCCTGAAGGGCCACATGCGGACGCCTTCCGGCGTGCAATTGGCATCCAAGGCTTGACCGGCGCCCAGCATTACTGCATCGCATCAACGACGGCGTCCTGGTTCGTGCTGGGCGCACATATTTTCGTGACCCCTCCTGCCCTCTTTTTGCCCCCTATGGAACGAAGCGTCGTCTATCTTGCACAGCTAATTTCAAACAAACAGCTGGCTGGTTTACCCAATTATTTAGGCAGGCAGCATTACATGCATACAACCAATGATCGCGCTCTTTTTACTCGTTTCATAGTCGCTCGCTCCATAGTTCTTGATGCGTGTAACGCGCTGCAATCGCAGAGCACCATGCCGAGGCAGGGGACAGCTACGAGCGGCAGGATTTGACCCACGCGTCAGTGTTGACCGACCCCAGGTCGGGCACTGCCTGACTGGCAATACCGCGAAATGGCGTGACCATAGTTGGAGGGGAGGAACAGCCGTGGCCAGCGTGGAATCCAGGCAACACCGCCCATTTGTCGGCACCGGCAACCGCACACCTAACTCCCTTCCCTTCCAGGGCACCAGATCACCCCTGCACCATCCCACACGGCAACGTGCAATTCGTCTCTTTGTCTAATTATTTGCTGCGATGGCTTGTTGATGCGCTGCGTGGAAAGCAGGCAAGGCCAGGGGCGCGGCATTCAGCCAAGGTCCACCTCGTCTTTGGCCTAGGAGCGCTCATAGCGGCTCTATGACAGCCGTTATGAATCCAGATGTCACTGGTCATCCCGTAGACAACGATGAGGAGCGAACAAAGGCACAGCTGTGGCGCGATGCTCGAACAAGTATCGCTTGGGGGCTTCTGGTGCTGGTCTTGAGCGCTGCTGCGCTGGGCGTGTTCGTGATGAACATGCCAAAGCTGCAGGTGGGGATGCTGGGGTCGTCTCGATCGCAAGACCTGGCACAGCGACACACATGCAGCAGCGCAGCGGCCCGCACATCCGCACAGCATGTCCTGTCGCCTCCGGCTCGTGCGCGCGATGCTGTGACCAAAGCTTGGAACCCGATGGTACGCTGGCAGCTGATGCAGCGCCTAGCATCCTACATATGCATGCATGAGGCGCCCCAGGCGCCTCGCTGACCTCGTCGCCCGCCCCGTCACCGCGCCGTGTCATTTCTCACCAGCCCGGCGAATTCGATGCCGTCGTTCATAATTTCCCGCCTCGGAGCCTGGAGTCGGTCATTAAGCTGCGCAACACGCTGCTGGGCTACTGCGACACGTACCCGGTGCGCACGGCAGCCGCAGCGCAACACAGGAGGCACTCAGGGGGGGGGGGTGGGGCGGGCTCGGTCTGCATCTGGGGCGTTGCCTGGCAGGTTGCAGCCACCGGCCCGTGTCGTCCTGCTGAGTTGAGAATAGCAGGGGCTGCGCAGCGCCTAAAGTTTTCCTGCCACAGTGTCCAAGTTGCCTGCAGGGGAGGGGCCGCTTTGACGTTTGATTGGTGCAGCACCTGGGAAACCTGCTGTGGCTCAGCTACGATGCATGCGCACACTCGCACATTGCGTTCCAGAGCGCATTCGCCCTGAAAACACGCTTCTTTCCAAACGGGATTGTTGGCCTCCCGCAGAAAACTTGTGCGGTGGGAATTCTCATGACTTATGTCATCATGCAGGCGTTTGCCATCCCAGGTGAGCGCAGGCGGCGCGCAAATCACATGCGATACATGTGTACCCTATGAGCTTCCTAGGTTGCCGCAGCAACCGGTCCCGCCTCCATTTCACAGATCATGGACCTGTGCTGCCCCCTTCAGCGTGTCGGCGCAACATCCCGCCGCCCCTCTCTGCAAACAACCCCCACTCCTGCACCCAACAAGGCACCGTCTCGCTGTCCCTGCTCTCCGGCGCGCTCTACGGCACCTCCCGCGGCGTCGCGCTCGTCGCCGTGATCAGCACTCTCGGCTCCACGGCCTGCTACTGCCTATCCTGGTGTTTTGGGCGCCCTGTCGCGCTGGCGATCTGGCGGGACAGGCTGCGGCACTTTGCAGACGAGGTGCGGGCGCGGGACGACGACCTCCTTGCGTACATCATATTCCTGAGGGTCACGCCGATCCTGCCCAACACCTTCATCAACGTCGCCTCCCCCATTGTGGGCGTGCCGCTACTGCCCTTCTTCTTCGGTGGGTTTCGCCCCGTTTGGAGGGAGAGAGGTGACGCGCGAGCATGCCTTTGGGGGGGCGTGCGTTGTGCCCACCTGCTGCGCCGACCCCCTGCACCTGCCATGCGGCCGCTGAGCGCGTGCATGGGCTGCTGAGCTCCTGCTTTGCTGAATCCTTACGCGGCTCCCTACCTCGACCTCTTGTTTCACACAAAAGGCACGCTCATCGGCTGCCTGCCCAACAATTTCATGGCGGCGCATGCCGGTGACCACTTGTCCGACCTCCATTCTCTGGCGGACCTCTACAACCCCCGCATCATTGCCCTGGGCCTGCTGGTGGGCTGCGTCGCTCTCGTGCCGGTGTACTGGAAGCACCGGCACGAGCGGCGGGGTGCGGCGGCGAAGCGCGCGGCGGCGACGGCGGCGGAGAAGGCCGGGAAAGCGAGCTAGGGGCAGGCGGGCGCGGCGACTGTTGGGTGCGGCGGGCGGGTGGGATGGGCAACGTGGCGGAATTGCCCATGGTGCCTGCTCGCCTGCTATGCTTGGTGGAGACCCTTTGCAGGAATCTGCATTGATTTGCTGCGATTGGAAGCACAGCGTGCGCACTGGCATCCCTGCACGCTGCAGATGCGCTGCAGGGCAGTGTGCCCGCAGCACACCCTTTTTGTTCAGTGAACGACAACAGCTGACAACATTTAGTTTCAGGCAACGCGTTTCCTTTGTGGTTTTCGATAGCTGCGTCCTTTCCACGCTCTCGCGGAGTAATAGTGGTCGTCAGCACAGTCCAAACCGCTTTGAAGGAAGCACAGCGTTGCTCTGCGAGTGCTGGTTGGAAACATGAATCCGCTGGACCGGGCTGGAAGGTGAACAGCGAGGCCGACCGGTGCTGTGCGCAAGTGCGCATGCTGCGGCAGCTTGCGCAGAGCAATCACATGCAGGTGAGGGCGACCGGGCGCAGCCTGGTGGCCTTGCAACACCAACACCACCCTCTTGGATATGTTCAGTGCGCGAGCGGTAGGGCGGGGCGGCTTTTGGGCTGTAAGTGCCGGTTTTCGCAGTGCAATGCGGACGCGGCGGGCGTGGCGTGACTGGGGCCTTGATGCACGATACCTCCCTCTGGCTTTTCGCATACCTGCAGCGGCGCGACCCGTGAGTGTGCACAAGCTGTCGGCATCGCATTTGGGGCTTTCACCAGCCGACGCGTGCGCCCGCATCAATGGAGCAACTCGATGGGAGCGGCAACAGTGGGGGCGGCCTGCTGGCGGGTGAGCGAGCGCCCGCTGCCATGCGGGCCCCCCAATTCAAACAAGTGCCTAGAAATAAGTTTGTACAGTGAGCCGTGCATGCTCTCTCAATCGTGGCAGTGTATGCGCCGAGCACCGCCCATGGCTCTCACGCTTGCGCATGCAGCGCTGCACGCGTCAATGGAGCGGGCGCGCGTCGTGCTGCGCGTCCTGCGCGCGCTGGGCAAGCAGCCAGAGGCGCGCAACAGCATCGACGTGAGCGTGGTGGCCGCGGAGACAGAGGCATACTCCGCCTTTGCGCGCGGCGGGCCAGGTGGGTGCAGATGCGCGCCCAGCTGCAGCGCCTGCGATCGTGCCTCCCATTGGCTTCATGGCAGCCGCACTGAGCACGCCCCAGCACGCCCAGCAGCCGTGCCAGTGGGGCGCGTCGCTGTTGGGGCACTGATGGCCATAGCGCGGGTGGCCTTTGAGGGCTCCTCCAGGCGCTTGCCCTGTGTTGCTTGTGCAGCTTTGCACGGGCCAGGCCCTCCGCAGCGCCACCCCGAAACCGCATCGCTATCCCCATGCACCTGCCCAAATCCATTCGTCGCATCCAGGCCTGCACAGGGACCTGTGCCACGTCGCGCGTTCCCTAAGGCTGGAGAAAGGGGAGGCGGTCGCGGTTGCACAGGCACTCGGAGGGGCGGCGTTGGCCATCGTGAGCGGGCGCGGCCGTGGCACGCGAAAGAGCGGCACGCGGACGAGCACAGGAGGCAGCTGCCGCAGCCCTTGTATGTGACAGAAGTGGTGCGTTCATGTCGTTTCACCGTGCTGCAAGCAGGTTAGATGACCTGGACCATCCCTCTCACCCTCTACCTTGCATCCCGCATCTCGAAACCCACACATCAGGTGCTGCAGGGGCGGGTGGAGATTCGAACGCGCAATAGGGCAGTGTTTGACGC
>NW_014013073.1:6559-8219 GCF_000611645.1 Monoraphidium neglectum | reverse complement strand
GTGTTTGACGCAGCACCCGCCACTCTGCAGCCAGCGGCCGGCGCCGGCGGTGCCAGCGCTGACGCCCCCACTGCTGGGGCCTCGCCGCAACCGCAAGACGCCGCGGCTGATGGGGGAGCAGCGGACGAGGCGGCCCCAGACAGCGGGGGCGGCAGCGCGGGTGCCGGCACGGCAGCTTCCTCGAAGCAGGCCCCGCCAAAGGCCAGCGAGGGAGAGCTGCGGGCGCTGTTTGCATCAATTGATGTGGACGGCTCGGGTGCGTTTGTATGCAGCGCCGCTTTGAGTTGGCACCTCTGTACACATGGCTGTGTGCGCAGCCCGTGTCCGCGCCGCCAACACATTTGCATGCGATGCACGGCAGGCGCCCGCCGCACAAGCGCTTGTGCAGGGACCCTGCTCTTCTCCACCCAAACCCTCAGCGACCCGACCCTCCAGCCTCAAGTATCCGCATGCGCCTTACACCTCCAACACACCGCTTCCAATCACCCAGCTAGCGCCTAAACCCCTTGATCAATGCGACTCCATGATCCTGTCGACCCGTGCACACAGACATCCAGCGGCCCAAACCACCCGCCCAATACCCTCCCCCCCGAAAAGGCGCCATCGACGCGGAGGAGCTGCAGGGGGCCCTGGCCAGCATGGGTGTGCACAAGAGCGAGGCCGAGGTGGCGGAGCTCATGGCTGGTGTTGACGAGGACGGGTCAGGTGCGGTGGTTGGGGTAGTGGGGGGCGATGCAGCTCACATAGTGCGCCAGCAGGGCGGACCAGGGCGGATTTGTCATCATAGGGCCTCGCGAGCAACAGCGTGAAGGGCCGCCCGCTCGCGCTCTGGGCAGAAGCGTGTGATGCGCTCTTGGATGCGGGCAGGGGCAGCAGCGATCCCTTGCGCGGCTGATGAGTCTGGTCATGCTGGGTGTTTCACTGTGATGTATGGCAGGTGAGCTGGATTTTGACGCCTTCAAGCTGATCTTGACCAGCAAGCTGGGCATGGGCGGCGAAGTTGAGTCTGACTGGACGCGCGTCGAGCTCGGCAGCAGGAGCGAGGATGCAGAAACAGCCGGTGGCGACAAGCGGGCGGGCGGGCGCGGCGCCGGTGTGGAGGAAGCAACCTTGGAGCTGTGGCGGCGAGAATTCCGGCAGGGCGGCTGCTTCGGGGAGGCGTCGCTGCTCGATGAAAAGGTGAGCGGCGGCGCTGGTTGCGTAGATTGGATGCTTGCGGGTTGTTCTTGGAGCTTTCAGGGCAGATGGGGCGCGCTGCTGCGTGCTCGTCTGGGCGCCTTGCCCACAACGGACACCACAACGGCACGGCGCTGGTTCAGACCACAACCTGTGCTTGGTTTGAGGCGGGGATTTGGCAACTTTACTTCGTAGCACGTGCCAAAACGAATGACCAAGCTTTGATCAGCTGCTCGTCCCCTTGCCCGCTCATGCGTACGCCCCCGCCAGCAGGCCCTGGAGGGCACCATAGCCGCGCTGGAGGACGCCGCCCTGCTGGTGCTGCCCCGCGCGGACTACGAAGCCGTCCTCGCCGGCGGCTTCGACGGGCAGCTGCGTGCCAAGGCTGACGCCCTGGCGCGCTCCCCCGTACTCCGCGGATGCCTGCAGGTCAGCTCTGTTTTTGGGGCCCACGCCCACGCACCCAGCCGGCCCAGCCCCCCCC
>NW_014013073.1:2891-5932 GCF_000611645.1 Monoraphidium neglectum | reverse complement strand
CCCCACCGTTGATTGAAACCGAGACACCCCAAAGCAGGGCAGCCGCTGGCTTTGCCGCTGCCCCTGGTTTCTCTCTCTCTTGCCTGCGTGGGCTCTGAGGCTCTGCGGGTCCCTCCATCGACCTGACCCCCACACTTCCTGCTCGCACTCCCCGGCAAAATGCAGAGGACCGACCCCCGTCTGCTGGCGCACGCGGCGCGCCGGGAGGTGCACCCCCTGCACGCGGTGCTGTACAGCGCCGGCCAGGCCCCGAGCGCCCTCCTGGTCGTGCTGGAGGGCTCCTGCAGCATATCCCGCAAGGCGCAGGGCGCCGCGACCGCGCCCGGCGCCCCGGCCGCGCCGTCGCCGAGGGCGAGGGAGCTAGGAGGCGCTGACGACGCGTGGGGGCGACTGCTGCAATCAGACGGGCGGCCGGACGACGCCGGCGGCGAGGGCGGCGGCGGCGGAGAAGGTTTGGCCGCCGCCGCGGCGCTGCGCCGCCGCACTCCGCCGTCGCCACGGCGGCCGGAGCGGCGCGCGGAGGTGGCTCTCTTGGGGGCTGGCGACGTCGCGGGCGAGGCGCTGGTCACTGGGGAGCCGCGGCAGTCAAGCACGGCGGTCGTAATGTCGGACAGTTTGACGCTGCTGCGCATCGACGCTGCTGACGTGGCGCGCCTGTGGCACCCCGCTGACCTGTCGCGACTAAGGGAGCGGCTGCTGCTGCGGGAGGAGCGGCGCGCGGCCGCCGCCACCACCACCGGCGGCGCCGGAGCGCCGGCCGCGGGGCCGCAGGCACCGATGCGGCCAGAGTCCGCCGCGGCGCGGGCGGGGAGGGGGTCTCAGCTGCCGGCAGGGACCGGGACGCTGTCGGCGTCGTCGGCGTGTGGCGCGGCTTCCCTGCTTCTGTCCACTGCGGGTCAGCACATGCACAAACGGCACCCCTCATTCTACTCCGGGGGCGACGACGAGGTGCGTGCACGCGTGCGTGGATAGTGTGTGTGTGTGAGGGGGGAGAGATCGGTGAACCAGCAAGCCTGCGCAATCTGTGAGCACTTGCATGCATGTGCTGGGTGTGCAGTGTGCATGTCAGCCACTGAATGCGGGTGCATCCGCTTGTTTGCAGGTGGAGTGGCTCCACATCCCCCAAGGGGATGCCCACCTCCTTTGCTCCCACTGCCGTTCTCGGCCATGCCACACCCGCTGCTTGCCGGCAACCGCCATCGACTGCACCCTGTCTAATTGCAGGTGTCTCTGCCGCTGGACACCCTGCTTGGTTCACTGGCGGGGCAGCTGGGCGCCGAGAGCGCCGCCAGCGACGCAGCCACCCTGGCGGCGGCGGCGCACATGCTCGAATCCGAGGCGGCGCACCAGTCCGCCGGCGCGCACCAGGGATCGACGTGGCATGGCGCCGCGGAGGCCCTGGTGCCAGCGCACCTGCAGGCCAAAATCGACGCGGCTCGCCTGCGTGCGCCGGGCTCGCCCCTGTCTTCAAGCTGTGGCAGGCGCCTGAGGGCTTCGCTCGCCGGGGGCTTCCGGGACCATGCAACCTGCGGCACGCATTGGCAGCCGCAGCCTGTGGTGGGGGGCGGGCCGGGCGCCAGCTGTGGCAGTAGCCCGCAGCCCGTCTGGCTTGGAGGCATACATGCATCCGCGAGCGGCGACAGCTGGCAGACGAGCAGCCACAGCCCGTGCACGCCTGCTGTCCAGCAAGACGGCGGCCGGCCTGCCTCGCCCGGGCAGGGAGCTCGCACTCCTGCCCGACCTTCCAGCCCGCTGCGCACGTTTCGGTCTTCGCGGGTGGGAGGCACCAGGGATGGCGGCGGTGCTCCAGCCCCTCTTTGCGGCCCGGCCACCTCCGCCGACGTCAGCGCCGCAGCAGCGGGAGCGGGAGCGTCTGCAGGCGCAGCTGCGACGATGCCGCCGGCGGCAGCGGCGGACGGGCGGCCAGCCGCTGCGGCGTCAGCTCTCATGTCATCTGCAGCTGCGTCGACCGCGGCGCTGGCGGCCAGGGCTGCGGCGGCAGCCGCGGCGTCCAGGGCCGCGGCGGCAGACCTGGTGGTCGGCCTCAGCTTGAACAGCGCGCCCCCTGCGACGGGCCAGCTCCCACCCGGCGCCGGTGCCGGCGCCAACATGCGGCGGCAGGCAAGCGGCGCCGGGGCGGCCCTCGCGGCGTCGCAGCGTGACGGTGCGGGACGGCGTGACGGCCTGTCGCAGGTGTGTGTGATGATGGTCGACGCGGACGTCTGGAGCGTGACCGAGGCGGCGGCGGAAGCTGCCGCGTGGGAGCTGAGCAGGCACACTCTCGGGCACCTCATCCCGGCGAGCGGGGACAGCGCTGGTCACCGGCGGCTGCCAAGGAGCAAGACGAGTGGGCCGGCAAACATAAGTGAAGTTGTCACTGCCACACAGCAAGACGGCAGCGGCGCCAGGCCAGCCAGCATCGCGTCGCCCCGCAGCCTTCTGAAGCCAGGTGTGTGCGAAGAGCATCAGCCGCAGCCGGCGCTCTTTGCGCCTTGGCCGGCACAGCAGCGGCAGCTGAGCATGCAACGCCCTGATGCGTCAAGCGGCACCGGACGGCGGCGGCAGCAGCCATTGCAGCAGCCATTGCAGCAGCCATTGCAGCAGCAGCAGCAGCAGCCATTGCAGCAGCGGCAGCAGCAGCAGCAGCAGCAGCAGCAGCAGCAGCAGCAGCAGCAGCAGCAGCAGCAGCAGCAGCAGCACCTGCTGCGGCGATCCCAGTCGTCACCACCCCCGCAGCAGCACCACAGCGCAACGCCTGCGGCTGTTCCTCCCCTGGCTCTGGACTGCCTTGCACCCGGCGACCCCCTTCAATCAGCCGCGGCCAGCGCCAGGCCCAGCTGCAGATGCCAGCTAAGCACGAGGCTGGCGAGCACCCGGGTGCGCCATGGCCAGGCAGCCAGCTTCGAGCCCGGGGCGGCGCAGCTTTCTCAAGGCAGCGTCTGCAGCTGGTTGGCGAGCGGCGGCGGCGGCGGCGGCGGCGGCGTGCAGTGCCTCTCCGCCTCAGCAAGCAGCCTGGCTGTTGGAGTGGCGGTGCCGAAACC
>NW_014013073.1:0-2685 GCF_000611645.1 Monoraphidium neglectum | reverse complement strand
CCGCCTCTGCCCGCAGCACCCCGCGCGCACCCCACGCGGTTTCGCACACGGCAGCGGCAGGAGGAGCGTCCGCACGCGGAGCCGCGCTGCCGGCTCGACGAGTGCCGGGGGTGGCGGTGAGCGGGTGCGCCACGCCTCCTGGTTTGGAGGGTTCGTTAGGCGGTGGAGGATGGATCTGAGCAAAGCGGCTGTGGATCGACTGCGTGCAGGCTTCGTTGCTTCTGGCAGGCAGCGAAACTCACGTCGGGAAGCCAGGGCCTGAGCACGCGTGCCGAGCAGGCATGCACGAGCCGCCGCGGTCACTGTACGGACACAGACGCGTGCGCTGCGCTGCGCAATGCCATTGCAAAACATTATGAGCGCTTCCTCCCCGGCCGACAGGCCACCAGCCAAGCATCCTTTGCTTTGCACGCGGCAGCTGAAAACAAGCTACCTGGGCTGCTTGTGTTCCTGTTTCTGCACCTTTTGTTCATAAGTTGTTCCCTCAACACCTTGCGTGATCAATGTTACTGCTTGGCCATCGTAAATTCTCCTTGCAGGAGGGCTGTCAATAACTCGCATGGCACGACATGCAGCCGCCGGGACTCCACGGCGTGCGCATTGCCTTGAGACAGCCTCGCTGCCCCCCTGAGACAGAGCTCCATCCACTCAAGTGGTGGCCCCTGCGGGATGTTATTTACCTGCATGATCACATTTTCAGTGGAAGAGGGAGGAAGGCAGAGCAAGTGGGCAGTACCCGACTTGCAGGCCTGCATTCAGCCCACCGACACAGGGTTTCAGCCTGCGTTGACGCGCTACAGCGGACTAGGTCGGCCCAACGACTGGCACCAGCTAGCTCCTGCCACATCCCAGCAAATTGTCATCACAGTGGCAGGCGCCGTCACATGTGCAAACGTGCAACATCCCTGTTTCAGCTTCGCTCATGTTGATCACCCTGAATGGCATGCAGCCCTATCAGCATGTGCTGATGTCACTATGGCCTGACCCTTGCCGCCCTGGCCGCGTTGCACACGGCTATCAGTGCGTGACCACAAAACATGCGCACATCAGGCATATCAAGGGATGGCATGCGGGGGTTGGAGCTGCCGCCTGGAACAACGGAGGAGTGCGCGGCGGGGTTGCAACGCAAACGACGGGCTGCGAGTAATTGGAGGGTGCCCCCACCTTCCCGTGCGTGGCGTTCTGCACCAGAATTCAGCAGTGTACGTGTGCATTACGCCAAAAAGGCTCGCCCAAACTGCAGCAAGTCGTCATCAAGTTGAAACATGGCACCCACACGGCCCCTGATGACGTGAGTTTACGACGTACTGTAGGGCTGGCAGGGCTGTCGCAGTGTCCGGCCAAAACTTTGTGTGGCGAGCCATGTGCGCTGTGTGCCGATTTCTCAACTGTTTTCGAGTGGGTGTCCTGGTGTGGGCCGTTTGGCGCCCCTGTTGCGTGTTTGAACATGAGATCTTACGCAGGTTCTACCTCATACGTCTCTCTCACTGATAATTCATCATCATATGATTATGACATTGAAATAGCATACCTTATGTGCGAACTCTGCACATTGTGATCTGCGCTAGTACAGCCTGAGTGTCACGCAAGGCGTACGGCACACATGTTATATACGAAACCGGCAGATATCATGCGTGCGGCTGTCAAAGGAAGTCGCTGGCCTGGCCGCGTGCCCGCAAACATGCTGTTGGCGCGGCGGGGGCGCGTCGCTCGCACGACCGCGGCGGCCGCTCATGGCACCCAGCTGCCCGCCGCCGCACCTGTATGTGCAGCCGGCCGCGCCCCCCGCAGCACGCGCAGCGGCCTCGCGGTCGTGCGCTTTGCGACCGACAGCGCCGATGGCGAGGTTGACGTCGACGCCGCAGCGACCGCGCGCTTCCGGATCACCACACCAGTGAGGTTTGGCGAGCACGTCCGCGTCGTGGGCGGCGCGCCCAGCCTGGGCTCGTGGTCGCCCGACGCCGCCCTGAAGCTCACCTGGTCGGAGGGCGACAAGTGGGAAGGCGCCGCGCAGCTGCCGGCTGGCCAGGACATCGAGTTCAAATTCCTGATCTGCCCCGCGGCAGGGGCGCCCGCCTGGGAGCCCGGCGCGAATCACAAGGCCGCGCTGCCCGAGGGGGCGGAAGCCGTGATCGTGGCCGCGCGCTGGGGCGACGCGGGCAGCACACAGATAACCCCGGACCCGCGCCCTGCGGCCGAGGCTGCGTTCGAGGCACCCGCAGCCGCACCCGCGCCGCCGCCGCCTGCTGCCGAGGCCGCGCCGGCGCCGGCGCCAGCGCCAGCCCTGGCAGCGGACACCCCTGTGGAGGACGCCGCAGAGGCCGCCGCTTTGCGCACCGAGGTGGCCCGTTTGAGTGAGGAGGCGTCCGCGGCGCAGGCAGCGGCGGCGGCGGCGGGGGCGGACGCGGCCAGGTGGCGCGACGCGGCCGCAGGGCTGGTGACGGGGCTGAGGGGGGCGAGGTTAGAGCTTTCAGAGGGCCTGGACGCGTTGAGGGCTGCGCAGCCGGGGCGCGCTGAGGCGCAGCTCACCAAGGCGCTGGCTGGCCTGGAGGGGCAGCTGGCGCGGCTCGTCGCGGCGGCGGAGGCCGGCGGGGCGCCGCTCCCGGAGGAGCCCGCGCCGGCGCGCCGGCCGAAGCTCACGCCCGCGCCCTCGCCCGTGCCCTCGCCCACGCCCTCGCCCACGCC
>NW_014013074.1:0-24450 GCF_000611645.1 Monoraphidium neglectum | reverse complement strand
GCGCCGTCCCTGCTGGGTTCCCGTTGGCGCTCGCGGCCGCGGCCGTCGGCATCCCATGCGCCGCCGCCGCCGCCGCCACGGTCCCTATCTGCTTCTCGCCCGCGTGCGCCGTCGCGGTCCCTGTCCCGGCCAAAGGGCTGCGCCTGCCATTCGCCGCCCGCGGGCTGGTGGGCGGGCCCGCCGGGGCCGCCGCGGGTCCAGGGCTCGGGGGAGGGCGGCGGGTAGATGCCTGGGGGCGGCCAGGTGGGGGCCCGGTGGGGGCGCCGTGGTTGGGTCGCGCGGGAGTGGGTGCTAGCCCAGCGGGGCGCAGTTGCTGCTCGTACTGTTTCCCATGCTTGAGCATGTGTCTTCGACTGCATTGTGCAATTGCAGCACTGGGCTGCGAGGCGGTTGGCCCCACTCGAGCTGCTGCTGGTCTGTTGCATGCGCACGGCTGCGCCTGGCGTTGAGAATAGGCAGCAGAGCCTGCACTGCAACACATGGGCGCCCTTGAACCTTGTGACCAAAACCGCTGCGGTCCACTCTCTGGCTCTCGTCTGGGGGCTTCGCCGTCGTGCGGCTTGCAGTGTAATCAGCGCACCTGGCGGCGGCGGCCCTCTCCGCGGCATGCCGAGCGGACCCGGCGGCATGAAAGGCGGCGGGCCCCTGCCGGCGAAGCGCCCGCCAAACGACGGTCCATCAAACCGGCCGCGCCTGCCGCTGAACTGCCCGCCGCGCACGAAAGGAGGGGGCCTGTCGTCGCCAGGCGCCCCCCAGTCTCGTTTCTACAAGAGTGACGGGCACGGTGTAAGGCTTATGCATGTCGACAGACAGTCAGTAGCAGGCGCAACATCCGTATGTGATCTGTCCCTCACCCAGCCACGGTCTCTGTAGTCGTCCCCCATAACTCCTCGCTGCCGATGTCCTAAGCGGCCTTGGAGCCTTGCGGGCCCGTCTGTTGGGTGCACACCATTCTGGTATGATACAAGCCCGCTGCCCCTGCAGTAGGCCTCAATAGAGCACGTATCATAAGGTATGCAGGAGACAATGAAAATCAATGCGACTGACGCGTGCTACGGTATTCCTGCAGCAGCTTACAGCTTGCTGCTTGGCGCGCCTGCGGCGCGCCCTGGGCGCGCCCGAGACGATTTTTGCGTGCTGTTGGCCCGTGGACGGCGCACTGCGTGCGCGTGCTTGCAGCGCATGACGCGATTTTCCGGAAGTCACTTGTGGCTGCTGGGTGCGGCTCGCACTCGGCGGCGGGCAGCAGCTTTGTGTCACGATGACCCATGAACCCAGCGTTGCAGGGTGCAGATCCCATCGTGGCCGCATGACAAAGCGCTCGGCGTGATCGCACCGCGTTGGAACAATCACAGCAAGCACTAGAGCCGTGCCCCATATCCTTGACACCAGCCATGTGCCATCAGCGCATTCAGCAAGCTACAAGCTTGCTGAGCTGCATGCGCACGACTGCACAGCAGCTGCACAAGTTATCGTCATGCAAACGGCAGCGGGGCCAACATTTTTCGACCTGGCGTATTGAGCTTCGATTATCCTGGAAGCGGTATGATATTCGCAACCATAGCATGTCAACGTTGGTGCTGGACGGCCGCATGGCGCTGTTAAATCTGTTGTCTGGTGCAGGCAACTGCACAACCAAAACAAACGCGACAGGGCACCAGGGCACCTGAGACCTTGTTATTTGCGCGCAACCCCAACCTTTTCTCAGCTGATACCCCAGGATTGTGACAAAATGCAAGCTTAATCTCCCGAGTGCTCAAAAAGCGAGCGAGGCCAAGGCACCCTATGTGAGCAGCGTGCGGGCATCGCAGCAGATGTACACCATACACCCCCAATCATGGCATGGCAGGCCAAAATTATTGCTTTCCAAAAACGCACTGCAGGGTGTCGCAGCGCGACTATGGAATGCAGGGACCCGGGCTACTGGGCTGGGGAGCGAGCAGGTGTGGTCAGCGGGTGACGTGGGTGACCATGCCAAACGAGTCCCGGAAAAATCGAGCGCGACAGCTTTAAAAGAGCACCACTTTCCTGCCGGTCTGCCTCGCGCTGCCTGAAATTGCATTTCGGATCGTGCCCCCGACCACGCTCGCTTCAGCCTCCGCTCAGGCTCCCCAAGGGGTCTGGGCGGACGACAGCCGACATGATGGTATTCTTGGAACCTGAGGCCCTTCAAACACGCGCGCTTGCGTCGCAGTCTGGCAGGCTCCGCGGTTCGTGCATGCTGACAGCGGCATTGCTCTTGCTATTCTTCGCATCCCAGCTCACCGCGAGGCAGCATGCTGAACCACTGGTCAGCGAGCGCTTGTCGCTTCCTAGCATCAGCATGCTGCACGCCACTCGCACTGGCGACCATGTGAGTCGGAACGCATTCGCTGGCGCTGGATGCCTACGCTCCCAAAAATTGGCCCCTCGGCCCCCTTCATGACACATTTGGTGCATTATTGGTTCAGGAGACATGCGTGTAACGCCATTAAAACATGGCAGCGATGACGGATGAAAGCCTGAGCGATGACGGATGCAAGCCCTGAGCGTCAACACTGTTGACCCCATGCGCTGAGCTTCCCTCCCTCCTCCCGCGGGTGTGCGCCCCTCCATCCGTCCGCTCGCCACCCACAGCAGCAGGACATGCGGCGCATGCTGAGGATATATGACAGCCTGCAAGAGAATTTCGCAAACAACGGCCTGGACCTCGAAGCCATTCAATCATCCGCCAAGGTGGGATTAGGGAGTTGACTGAGAGGGCAGATTTAGGGGGCACGTGACACGTTTCACTGCAAGATGCAGTGCGGCTCGTGGCCTTGCACCAGCTGCGATTGTCTGTTTGTCACCAAAATGCGAGGGGCGGGTGCAGGGCTGCTGCAGGGCAGCCGCGGGGCAGCTGCGGGGCGGCAATGACAGGCTCTTCCTCGCCTCTGTCCCCTGCCGACCCGCCCGCCCAGCTTTTCCGCGGCGTCTTTCCTGTTGCGCCTGGGGGCCAGTTGCTCGCACCCCCTGGGCCTCTGTCACCGCCGGTCACTCTGAACTACAGCCAGTGGCCCCAGCCGCTGCCAGACGGGACAGTGCGCCTGGTGGTCGTACCCATAGCCGAGCTTGAGATTGCATCGACTATCCAGAAGGTGGGGCGGTAGCGGCAGCAGCTGCTCAAGGACAGTCATAGTTGCTGAACCCTTGGCTGGGTTTGGCCGCACACCAGCAGGATGGGGAGGCACCATGAGAGCTGGCACCCAGGCCAAGGAGCAAAAGACCGTCTTGGGCACCCTGCACCCGCCCCCTGTGCTCGATTGACCTAAGGGCATCGAATCGCTCCTCCCTCGCAGATCAATGCCAGCATATCGGCGCTCCTGCCGCCGGACACACAGATCTTCGCAAACCCTGCCGGTGATTATCACTGCACCATATTCCACCTCTCACACCTCTACGACCCCCGGCCGGACACGTCGAGCGACGAGAAGGTGGCGCGGCTGCTCAGCTTGGCACCCCATCTGCGCCCAAAGGTGCGTGCAGAGCAAGCGTTTGTGGCGCGGGCGCCTCAACAAGCCTCGTTGCTTGCGCGGCGGCGCGGCCCTGCCATGTCCTGCCGCAGCTTATGATATTGTCAAGGGCAGGCTTTTTGCATAATGCAAGGGAGGGGCCTCGGTGCATGTGTGCCTGTGGCATGTTTCAGCTATCATGGCGCAGCCTGCCGGGCGTTTCACGGGCGAGGAACGGCGGCCCCGCCTGGCAAGTTGCCAGCCAGTCTTTTGCGGTGCATGTATGACCTAGCCTGCCGCTGCATGCACCATGACGTACTTTGACACATGAACAAGCATGCACGTGTGCTCTGATTGCTACCCCGCCCTCTGTCTTCCAGCCACTCGCGCACGAGGGCTCCCTGCCGAACCCCACCCACACACCCCCACACATGATGCAAATGTGCGCATGCACACATGCACTCATGTACAGGCATGTACAGATGCATTCACATATAAGCGCACACATACCCCAAGAACACAGCATGCACGTGCAATCACTCGCATTAGACACACACAAACATACCCATGTGCACACACACATACACACACAAACAGATAACGAAGAGAGCATATCGCCGAGAGTGGCGCCGCGTTCGGGAGCTGCTGTCGCTGACGCCGCCCCCAACCCTGGAGGTACGCACGCGCGGTTGGCTTCGGCGCCTGAAGCTCTCGCACCACGCGGCACCTGCCAGCTTGCCAATCCATTTTACAAGTCGCGTCACCCCTGCCACCTTAAAACAAAACCAAGATGCCTGTGCCTTCACAAAAAACCTCGTCGGACACTCCCCACCCCATTAAACTGCCGCACTTTCCTGCTTGCAGTTGGACCGCGTCTTGCTCGCGCCGACAGGGACGCTGCTGGTGACGTGGCGCAATCCCGATGGAAGGATCCAGGCGCTCCGCCGGGCAATGGCCCAGGTGTTTCCTGGCGCCACTGGCCGCCAGGCGGGGATCGTCCACACCACCGTAATGCGCGTGCTGACGGCTCGGCAGCTGCCGCGGGCGGCGGCGGAGGCGATACGGTCCGAGTGCGAGCGGTGGACGCAAAAGGTGCGCGCTGTGTTTTGTGGTCTGCAGGCACGGCGTCGCATAGCGCTGTTGGTATGCACGACCGTAACCATCCCCTTGCTTGCAAGCGTCACCTGTGTTTGTGATTCATCCAGCACCGCATCCAGGTGAACCACCCCTGTCCCATACCCTCTCACCCTGGAAATGAGCTTCTCTGAAAAGCAACGCCCCTCGCTCGCCGCCTCGCCCACCCGCCCCCGCCGCGCAGCTGCGCGGCACCCGCGCGACGCCTCTGGCGTTTTGGTACGTAAACGAGGCCCAGTTCTCCACAGTGCAGGGCGAGCGTATGAGGTGCGTGCCTCCTGCTTGCGGGGGCTGCTGGTTTGCAGCAACTTGGGGTGACGGCCCGTTGGTGGTGGTGGCAATAATGCATGTTTACTGTTGGAAGTTATTAGACTTTTCAGATTTTTATGAATGCAGCTCGTCATTCACGTTTGACACTGATGTTGTATACGTGCATCCTGTTCGGACTACTCCAGGTTTTCACTGGCCGCCAGCAGCAATGCCAGCGGCCGCAGCTGCGGCGCCTGCAGTGGCATTAGTAGCTACGGCCCGGGTGGCGTGCAGCAGAACGCGTTGGATGAGGCGGCGGCCCGGCGGCAATGATGCGGCACCCGGCGGCACGTGCTGCGGGGGAGGGCCACAGGAGCACAGGAGCACAGGAGCTCAGGATGACTCATGGCGCGGCGGCTCTTTGCGACGCGAGGCGCCTCTTGACTGCGGAGGTGGCGGAGGTTCCGCAGTGGCAAATTGCCCTAACGCATTATGTGACTTGACGGCTTCAAAGTGATTTCTCCCTACTCTTATTACGTGACAACAACAAAAGCGTACATCTGAGAGCTTAGAGAATGTTGAACGCTAGGCCCCATGCATACAGCCGCAACGCCGCTCGTGGCAGGTGCCCAGTCAGGGTGGTGTCGTGAGTGCCATGTGTGCTGAGTCACCTGGTCTGCTGGTGTGCCGCCATCTTGCGGGTGACTGGGCGCTGGACTGTGCGGCACACCAAGATTGCAAGCCCAGGCGACTCTTGCTTGTATACGTGCTCCTGCGGCTCGATTGTGTGGCGGTGTCGGCTGTTTTGGCGGCACGTGCTTTGAAATTGGGTGCCCCTGGGTTGTAGCACTTCCTCAAGCAGTTTGTGGCTAGAAGCCTGTTTGCAGCTGATTCCCCCACCAAAAATATTATCCAAACTGCCTTTTTCCCTGTCGCAAAAACCTTCTTTGCCTTCCCTTCCTGTTGCAAACACATGCACAAGCAGCACCCTGCCTGCCACAACACGGTGCGAGCAACCGTGCATTGTCATGCATTCCTGTAATTGCTTATGGTGATTCAGCAGGCCTGCTGCTCCTTCGCTGGCCTGCATAGCTGTGCTAAGGAAACACTCTGGGGACGATGTGCTACGCCTGTAGGTTGCCAAGGGGTTGCCAACTTAAAGCAGCCTTGTGTTGCGAAAGTCAAACCACAGGTCAACTGTTAGCACAGCTCCCCCAAAGCGCACAGCCAAAGCAGGCCGCTCCATCGGGGATGCAAATGCAAGATTCTATAAATAATAATTTTGGAGCCTCTTCTTGTACAGGAGGGGTTTGTGCTGAAGTCTTTGGGCCTGGCTGGTCAAGAGCAGTGCTCTGCAGGCCAGTGCGCGACCTGTGCGTGCGCCTTCTTGTCAGAACCACTTCATTTGGACAGCCATCTGATCCGCTGAGTTTCCATCGCGCTGTGCATTGCTGCTACGATATTCGCTGATCCGCGTGCCACCCAAACCACACGATCTGAGTGTCAGCGCAAGTAGCCATGCAGCTCAGCAGGCGTCCCGTGGCAGTCAGCAGCACGAGGCACGTGGCTCACCCATTTGCCACACCTTGTGCTGCCCCCGCTGCTGGGCGCCGCGCCGCACAGCAGGTGCAGCGTGCCGCTGACACTACTGGCGCAGCTTCATCCTCTGACCCCCCGTGCGTCCCCTTGGACATGCAAGCATAATATGCAGCGGGCGTCTGCCTGTTTTATGTGCTGTCAGCTGCGGCAGTTGTCACCAGCCATTGGCCCTGAAGTGGATGGGCGGGCAGATGGGAACATGCACATGTGCAAGACGTCGTCCCTAGCGCTCACACGGCACTCCGTTCAATCGCAGGGCCCGCCAAGCCATCGCAGGCTTTGTGAGTGGCATTTACAAGGCCACTGCCGCATTCCAGCAGGTGGACCCCTCACTGCCGCCGCTGTGGCAGGTGGGTGCACGGTAGCCGCGACACCGAGCCGTGCAGGGGGGGGGGGGAGAGAGGCGACGCGGCGCCACCGGCATTGTGGACAGTGAACGACAGCCACGCACGCAGCTCGACGCAGCCTGAGACACCGGGGCGGTGATTGCGGGCCGGCGGTTTCAGCGGCTGCGCCCCTGGGCTACAACGCAGCTGGAGCGGGGGGCTCGGGGAGAGGGATGCTGATACGCTGGGGACCAGTAGCACCAGGCACACCGCCACGCGGAACCGTGCATGCGGCGCGGCGCGAGCAGGCGCTCCGCTGCATTATGGGACGTCCGGCCCTCAGCAAACACCGACGGAGGACGGGTACCGCTTCTTTGTCACCGGCTGAGCACGATCAGCGTCTCTCGCCGACTGCATGCCTGCGCCCACTCACCTTGGATGCCCCGTCTTCTTCCCTGCCAGGCCATCACCAAGCTGGACAAGGCGGGGGTGGAGGCGGCCATCAGGGCGGGCGCCGACCTTAACGCGCGCAACGCCGCCGGCGACACGCCGCTGCTCTACATCGCCCGCGAGGTGCGGCCCGCGAGCGCCCCGCGCCCCCACGCCCTCGCGCGCGCCCATGGCTCCCTCTCCGGCAGTGCCCCCTGAGAGGGGCGACGGAGGCGGCGCCCTCTGGTGCAGCGGGGCTGTTCGGACTTCGCCCCGTCGGCACAACGCGGGCCGGCGCGCCTTCTGGGCTGCCCTGCCGCCCGACCGGCGCCCCCGCCCCCCTCGCCTCGTCAGCAGCCACCTTCCTCTGGGCTAGCATGCTCCCCGCCGCCGCCGCCTCAACGTAAGGCACCGCCCAACCCTGTTTTTTCGCAGGGCCACTACAAGTTCCCCCCAAAGGACATCCCCCTGGCCCTCATCCAGGCGGGCGCTGACCTGGAGGCTAAGGACAGGGACGGCAAGACGGCGCTGGACGTTGCCCTTCTTTCCGGGTGGCAGAACATCGCGGGTGCGCGCCGCCGCCGCGGCCGCAGGCGCCGGCGTGGGTTAGGGGCCCGGTTTGGGCGCGTGGCCGCCCCGCCACGCTCGCTCGGACGCAGCCCCATGTATTGGTGTCGAGGCTGCTTGGACGCCGCTTGCTGTCTGACAGCTCGGCGAGCGGTCCCAGAGCGAGGTGGGACCCATCGAGCTGTCCAAGGCAGCAGGGCTTCAGATCAGATCGCCCACCTGCTGCCCCGGCCCCGCCTCTGCCGCCCCTCGTGCAGAGCTGCTGATCAAGTCCAAGGCCCAGACGGGCGGCGTGGCGGCCATCAAGGGTGCCGTCACCTGCCCCGACTGCAAGCGCATCATCGCTCAGTACGCGTTGTAATGGGCCCGGCGCGCAGTACCTGCGATGATGTGATCATCATGCATGCCCTGATAAGGAACAGGGGCCAAGGAGCCAGCAAGTAGCCTTTCCACCCCCCCCCTCCTGGTTCGTCTGCTGGCAAGTCCTGCTGGTGTCGTTCCGTGCTGACAAAGCGCCGTTTTTTGGTTGGCGATACACCATTGCGCGGCCCTGGGGTGCACATTTTTCTAGAATCAATCCAAATACAGTGACCGCAAACGCCGCGTGTTGCACTACTTAGTGTCAAGCCAGGGCGCAGGGGTGTGAGGCTGTACGTGCTCTACATGCAAACACCATTCAATGCACTTGTAACATGATCAGCAGCTGCACAGGCAACACAATTATGCACAAATACGAGCGGCACACTACCCTACAGCGTACAATAGGGTTCGTTGGGGATCATAATCGAGTATGAATTGACTAGAATGTGCTGATGATGCCCTTGACAGGGAGCAACCCCCATCGGCAAAGGCGCAAGGCCACCATGCAAAACGTGGCCCTGGCCAGGCTCACCCCTTCAGTGAGGGGGGGCAGGGCGGCTCCTGGCCCTACACCTAGCGTCAACGACGAACCCCGCGCTCATGCGACGTCAAAGTGGCCGCCCTGCTTCATGCCGGGCACTTTGTGGTCTTCTGGCACCGGCCGCAGCTCGTAAACAGCCTCCACCGCCCGGCGGTTGCGCTGCAGTGGGGAGCGCAGCCGGAGGTCGGCAGCAAGAGGTGTGGTCGGTGGGTCGCGCGACGGCGGGTTCCAATGTGTGATTGTCACTGGTGCTGCAGCTCGGAAGTGACAGAGGGGGCCACGCACCACAGATGCAACGCAGCGACGCTGGTGGAGCGCAGCGCTGTGCTGCCCACGCACCTCTGAAAAGTCGCCCTTCAGCCCTATGAATGTGATCTCGCTCTGGTCGGACCCAAAGGTCCCCTGGAAGTGCAGCGTCAGGGTGTGGACGCTGCCAAACTTGGCCACCCTGCGGGTGAAGGCAAACATGGGGGAGCACGGGCGGCAATCACGCCGCAAGCGGAACGGCCGAACGGCGAGGTGCAGCCAGTTGGCAGAGCCGTCGCCGTCCGAAGGGTAACGCGTCGTCCCTGGAGGGCAGCTTCCAATGGCCAAGGGGGCTGCTGCTGCGACAGCGGGGCGATCGCGTCGGCCACACCAACGCCCTATCGCCACCCTGGGGCAGCGGGGGGCTTACTGTGTCGGGTACTCTACTGTGCCGCTGGCGTTGTCCTGCTGCAATTCAAACTCCTGGACGGGCGCCATGGCGTGGGCCGCGCTGAAATCGAGGTCGTCACGGTTTATGAAGCTGTGGGAGGGGGGGGGCGGTCGGCGGTTGGCGGTTGGCGGCTGGCGGTTGAGCGTGTTGGCCGAGTGTCGGGGCACTGGAGGCGGCTGGAGGCGGCTGAGAGCGACGGGGCCGCCGCTTGGCGGGTGGGCGGATGGATTGGGCGGCACCGGCCCGGCGCCCACTCGTGCCGCCGTAATCGTGTTTATCATCTTGTTCTATTTTTTTGTGCCGGCCCACAATACAGGCGTACGCAGCCATAAGGGAACCCTGGGGCTCTCACAGCCGCATCTTGGCCGGCGCCCGGCCCTCTCCACCGCCGATGACGCACACAGCCTTGAGCTTCACCGCTCCGTCAAACCTGAGAGGTGGGCGGCAGGGGTGGAATCAGGATGACGAGCAGGCGAGGCGAGGCGTGCGCCAGCGCTTTCCTACACTCGCCGGCGGCCCGCGTCGCGCAAACCTCCACTGCCAAATGTAAAGCTCCGGCGGTGGCCGTGCGCGCGAGTCCGCCCCGGCGCGCGGCTGTGGTCGATCTGCTGTGCACCTCGGGCGGGGCGTGCCTGCAGGCATCGCAAGGGCAGATCTGAGCAGGAAGGCCACGCGTGCATGGCTGCCGGCGGCGGCCTGGGCTTGACTTTTTTCCACTCACGGCACAGTGAGCAGGAGCTCTTCGTCGTCGGGGTCGCTGCGCAGGGGCTGCGCCACGGGCTGGGTTCGCGCCTCCCACGGCCGGAACACGTTGCGGCAGGACCCCTCGGCGTCCTCGTTCAGGCAGCGCACCTGCGGCGTTGGCGCGGTGCGGGACGGCGCGGCGCGGCGCGGCGCGGAGGCGTCGCTTGGGCTGGCCGGCAAGCAGTACAGGCGCGATCCTTCCTGGCGAGATCGCCGTTCTGTCCTTGAGAAGCATGAGCGGTTCCCACGCGTTTGCAGAGATGCGACTATGGCTGGGAACGCTCAGCGCGTGGCATTTTGGAGCAAGCTAAGGTGTGCGTTGGCGCGCCGCCGCAGTGCGGCAGCGGCAGTGGGTGTGGCACCTGCTCGAGGCTGATATGCTTGTACAGCGAGTAGGCGGGTCCGCAATCCGTCGCGTCACAGTCATGATCGTGGCTGCAACATCCTTGCGAGGGTGGCATGGATGCGGAGTCACTTGCGCTTGGAGTACGTGTTTCAGTAGCGGCCGTGATCAAGGATGCTAAGCACAATTGACAAGTGATCGCGAAATAATCTGTCATATCCGAGGTCTATTCTTACAAGCATATGCTTCCTCCTACTACAGGGGCCTGACCCTTTTGCGGATCTTGACTACCTGTCGACACCCAGCAAGCTGATGCAGCCGGTCTACAGTATTATGAGATAGACTATTTAATTTCAGCATTTTATTTCAAGCTACTGCATCCAGGTCTGCGGTCAGGTCGACAACAACCCTGCAGCGCCGAGACTTGGCACTCCTTTACCGTATTACAAGCCGACAGCGCGTGCCTGCGACATCAATTGCGCAAAAAAGGGGCGCCATGAGGTTACCGACGGCTGTGTGCAGGCAACAGGAGATGCATGTTGCAATGACGCAGCATGTCCGTGCGGCGTGGCACCGGGCACCCCTGCGGGCGCCCTTGCGCGTCATACACCAGGCGGCAGCTCACGGCGCACCCGCGAAGAGTGTGCAGTTTGCAGCCATCCCCACCCCGCTGCTACGCCCGGCCCCCGCGAGACGAAGTGGCGCGCCGCTCGCGTCAGCGGCGGGCGCGGTCGCGGCGGAGATCGCGGATCAGCCAGGGCTGCCCCCTGCCGTTTTCCTGAAAAAGGTTGCGGGCCTCGGCATCATTTTCTTGGGTGCGCTCCGCTTTGAACAGGCCGGAAAGGCCTGGCAAGGCAGCAGCGCTTGGGCCGAGCCACTTCCAGTGCCATACGCCCGGAGCCAACTGCCCGGGCATCCTGCAGCGGCAGGGGCCAGCAGGGCCCAGCGCACGCGGCCACCAACAGCCTTCGCATCCGTCCCATGCACAACCTCACAAACGGCGTTCCCGACGCGCACACATGCTCCTGTGCAACCGACTCAGCGTGCATGCATGCGAGCATGCAGGCATGCAGGTACGCCGACCCGATTTCGCCGCATGCGCCCCCCATCCGCCGTGCATGCAGGCGCCACGGTCAACTACACGATCCTTCAGTCCCTGCGGGACGCCGTGATCGTCACCAGCTGCGGCGCAGAAGCGCTGCCCTTCATAAACGGGTTCTGCGTGCTGCCCGCCTCGCTGGCGTTCTTCCTCTACTATGATAAGCTGGTGGGATGCCCTAGAGGGGTTCAGGGTGGTTCAAAGTGGCGCATGCAGCCCAGGGAAGCGGTTGGAACAGCACCCTGTGCGCACTAAGGTTGTGCCCCCGCGAAAAAGTGCATAAAGATTCCGAAATCACTCTAGATTGTTTGGGGTCGCGCAGTACCAGGAAGGGTTGTGGATGCACCCTGTGTGTAGCATGGTTGTGCAGCTCCGCGGAGCTCTTGGCAACGCACTGCAGGGCGGCGCTGCTCCGCCGGGGTTCTGTGGGCAAGAGATGGCGATAGGGGGAAGGCTTTGTGGGGTGTCCCTGGAAATTGGGCACAGCAGTCAAAGATACGGGTTGTTGCATTTTGTTTTTCAACAACCAACAAAGACAGCTCTGACGCACTGTCACCCATTCTCATATCATAGCCAAGTACTCATGGCATTTGACAATGCACCCGCCTTATGATATATACCAACAGAACCGCCACAACCCCTCATTTCCCCAACACTCGCCCCCTCCCCTCCAGGTGACCAAATTCGAGAAGACGCCCGACGCCGTCTTCTACTGGGCCATCGCCCCGCTGGCCGCCTTCTTCTCCTTTTTCGCCTCAGCCCTGCTGCCAAACGTCGCCGCCCTGCACCCCACCGGCCTCGCGGAGAGGCTGGGCGCCAGCCTGCCCGAGAGCCTGTCCTGCCTGGTCAAGATCTGCGCCAACTGGACGTACACGCTGTTCTTCGTGCTGGGGGAGCTCTGGGGCTCTGTCGCCATCAGCCTGCTGTTCTGGTGGGTGGGCCGCCCGCCAAGCTCCGTCTGCATGGCGGGCGAGGGCGCCCAGGTTGCGTGGAGAGTGGGCAAAGGGTGTCTGGCGGGGGACGCAGCGGCCGGCCGCAGCCCCCTGGCTGATTGTGCGCGCCGTCGAGTGAGGCGAGGTGCCTGCTAGTTACCGGTATGATATTGAGTCGGGGCGCGGCCGCATGGGCTCATGCTGGTTGATGAGTGCGCTGTCTGCACATGATGTCCCGGCAGGTCGCTGGCGGATGATGTGTGCACTGTGGAAGAGGCCAAGGTGAGGTTGTGGTGAGGAGTGCAATTGGTGTTTCAGCGCACACAAACCAGTCGATGGGTGCTTGGAAGGCGCTGTGCGTTTTTGGGGGGGGTGCAGAGGGGGGAGCTGCGCAGTCTTCGGGGGTACTGCAGCAATGTGTACCAGGCATCCAGCCCCGCATGCGGCGCTTGTATGAACAGGGACACGGGCGTGCATCAGCACACACATACACACAACACAAACTTGCACTCTCAAACACGCATGCACGCACACATGCACGCATGCACACATGCAAATACGCACACATGCACGTAATCCCACCCCCTGTGCCCACAGACCCTATACCCGAAGCTGGGCATCGCCGCCAACGTGGGTTTAGTCATCGCGGGGTCCTTCACGCGCCTGGTGAACGACGGACTGGCAAAGGGCGACGCCACACTGTCGATGCAGGTAGGTGCGGCGCTTTGGCGATGGCGGCGCCTGCGCCACGTGCTCGCGCGCATGCTGGCTGCGCGGCGCAGGGTCTGTGTTTGCGCGCCCAATAGTCTGCATGGGAGAGAGAATGCTGGCGTTGGATTTATGGGGTGTGCCTTTTTGGTTCAGGCCGTTTTTGTTCATGCCGTTTTTGCTGTGCACGGCAAAATCTGCTGGTGTGACTGGAAGGGTCCCTCAAGGGAAGGCACACGGGGCTCAGCGCAGCAGCAATTATGTGATTTTGGTACCTGTAAAGCAGCACTGGGCAAGGCAGACTTTACCTTGCAATTGTGGGCGTGCTGCGCTCTGATGCGGCTTCCGCTATTCTCCCCTTGAAGTGTGCCTGACTCTTGACACACCCTCTTGGCAGCCACCCCTGGCGTTAGTGAAGCCCCCCCTCCAAGATGCGTCCCCCCCCCGTTTGCACGGCCTTTGGCTGCCAGATCCTCTGCGGCACCGTGACCGTGATGGCGGGTGTCATGTGCGTCGCCAAGTACTTTGTGGACACGCAGGTAGCTGGCGGGCGGATGGGCAGCAGCTGAGGAGCAGCTGGGGAGCATCTGGGGATCGGCTGGCAAGCAAGCAGCAGGGTAGCAGCAGGGCAGCAGCTGGGCAGCAGCTGGGCAGCAGCTGGGCAGCAGCTGGGCAGCAGCTGGGAAGCAGCTGGGCAGCAGCTGGGCTGGGCTGCGTGATGAAAAACAGCAACCAGGATGGCGGCAAGGCCGCAGCCGTGTGAAGGGGGTGGGCCAGGGAGCCGTGGCCTGGTGGGCGCCAAACCATGGGTACTACACGCACAGTAGCGGGCGACAAGTGTTGCCCCCGTTAGGAAATCCGGCACTTACCCCCCATCCCCACACACACACACACAACCCTTGCTCGCGGCGCTGCCTTTGGCACGCCTCAAAGGTGCGGCCCCATCTGCCTGTGGCCGGCAGCAAGAGGGACGCCAAGAAGCAGCAGAAGCAGCAGCAGCAGCAGCAGCAGCAGCAGCAGCAGCAGCAGCAGCAGCAGCAGCAGCAGCAGCAGCAGCAGCAGCAGCAGCAGCAGGGGCAGCAGCAGGGGAAGCAGGCAGCGGAAGCTGAGAAGAAGCCGGACACCTGGGCAGTGCTGAGGTCGTCAGCGCGCATCAGGGACATTGCCATCATGGTGGGCGCCTGGGGTGGGGTTCAGCATCGGCTTGGTGCAGGGCGCGAAGGGTGTGTGCTCTGCTGCACTGCTGCGGCCTTGGGGGCGGGAGGAGCGACCGCCCCAGTCGTCGCGCGCCTTCGTTGAGGCCTGCTGAGGGGCGGCCTTGGTGCGGCGGCGGCTGCTTGCTCCCCACTGGCTTCAGCTGGATCGATGGAAACATTGGCTTATCCGTCGCGCTGCTCATCGGGTACGTGTGTCGGCTTGCACGCGCCGCCATCCTCAGGTGATGGGCTTTGGCATATGCAACAAGGTCTTTGGATGGACCTGGAAGAGTGAGATGCGCAAGGTGGGAGGGGACGAGGACTGCTGTTGAATGGCTTGAGGCTGTTCATGGGCGGGGGACCGGCAACGGCGGGCCAGGGCGGCCGGAGTCTCGGGGGGCAGGACTTTGCGAGGCTGCTGCACCGCAGAGTGCCTGCAGTGGCGAGGCCCGGTCCAAAAAAGCGAGGGTCAAGACTGTTAGAACCGCACGCACCTGTCTGTTGCGGCTGGCAGCCCCACCAACCGGGTCCTTTTTGCACATGCCTGCGGCCCCACATGGGGTGCACCTCCCCCACCCTTGTCTCAGCTCTACCCCTCCGCCACTGAATACACGTCCATCATGGGGGACGTGGCCAGCTACACGGTGCGCTGCGCAAAGCAGGCTCAGCGGACTGGTCTGCCTCTGTTTGGGGGGGGGGGCGTGACGGACGCGCATTGCGCCTGCCATGTTGTGGCTGGCGGCATGACTACAGCAAGGGGCCGCGCCCCGGCTCCTTGCCCCGCTGGCCCCGCCGCACGCCGCATCAGCACGACTGCCGCCGCTTGTGACCTGCATAACACTCACGGGCGAGCGGCCTTGAACTGCGTGATGACGTCATCGTGACGTCATCACCGTATGGTGTGACCCTCAGGGCGCCGTGACCATCGTCCTGATGGCAGTCAGCAAGTGGACTTTCCAGGTGGGGGGCTTATCCCTCAGGGGGTTATGAAGGTGTACAGGGACGCTTTTTAGTTTCTTAAGCTTGACGACCATGATTGCAGGTTCTGTACTGCTGATGCACAAAGCATGCAGTCATCAAAAAGCTTCACAATCATCGATTCGCGGCCAGCAGGCTGCCACTGGGCCGTCATCAGCCTGCCGCCATGCGCCGTTGCCCCCCCCCCCCTTCCAAACGCGTCCGCCCATGTCACCCGCCTGTGTCACCGGGGGACCGCGACTGTATGAGCAGCTTCTCAAGTGGAAGGGGGCGGCGCTGGCGACCCCCGTGGTCATGGGGCTCTGCGGAGGGATCTTCTTCGTCGGCTCGATTATGGGCCAGGCCGCTGGGGCCAGCCAGGTGCGTGGCGGGGCTGGGCCAGCCAGTGGGGTGCATACCGTATGTGACGAGGCAGGGATGAAACAACTGGGCATGAGGCGACAAAGCGGGGGCAGGGGCCCTTGACGGAGGGGCGGGGCATGTGTGCCCACTGCGGGGCATGCGGGCTCCTGGAGAGGCCGGGACAACGGCGCGCGGAGGCGGCACGGGGTAGGGGTTGCAAAGGAGTGACCTGCGCCAGCATCTACTTCATCGCGCTGTGCAGCCGCCATATGCGACGCCCTGTGCTGGCCCTCACCTCACCGCACGAACGCACCCATGCACCGATGCTTAGGCGCCCATACGAACGCACGCAAGCACACACACGCACGCATGCACACATCTGACTGTGGATACAGTGACGCAAAGGAGGATCTACCTCGCACTCACGCCTTAGCCTAAGGCGGCCTACTCGCACTCCGTTTGTCACTGCAGGCGGTGGGCGTGGCAGCGCTGGTGATTGCGGCCGGGCCCCTATTTGGCATCATCAATCAGGTGGGGCGGGTGGGGCTGCAGCGCGTGCCGGCTTCAAGCCGCCACCGCCAAGGGGCGATGACGGGCGCGTGCGTTGTTGGCACGGCAGGGGAGCCTTGCAGTCGTCATCGCCCAATGGTGATCCCATGCCATGCCCCAAGAAAATCGTGCTTGCCCCGCCGCCTGCCTGCCTTGGATGCGTGCCTCGGCGGGTGGCTGCCTCCGCCTGCCTGCCCTGCTATAAAATCCTTCACGACAAACTCGAACTCCTCACACCTGGGGTCTTCTACCCTGCCCTCACGCCGCGCGGCCAGGTGTTCGGCCGCGCGTCCAAGTACAGCCTGTTTGACCCCTGCAAGGAGATGCTGTTCATTACAATGACCGACAAGCGGGTGAGCGTGGCCCGCTGACGTCGCGCACACATCATCACGGCTGAGGGCGCAGACGCAGGCAAAGTTGGAACCAGGTATGTGTCACCATCTTGAGGACAAGTGCGGGTTTGTTGCCACATACAGATAATTGCGCAGCATGGAGGCAATCTTCTGGGTGGTTTTACTGATTTACTGGTGCGTCCATATTTGTTTTTGTTAGCGCTGCGCGCAGACACAGCCAGCCTCCCTTACCGGCCTAGCCCTCAAGGGGGTTTAGCACAGCCATGATTTGGCCTGCGCGGGCAAGCACGGACACACAGACCCGTACACGCACTTGAGCACTCGCTCTTTCGCACCCCACTCCTATCTATTGTACCACTTTCCTTCTCACAAGCTCCCATCCTCGCTCTCACACAAGCACGCAAGTGCACATGCACACAAAAGCGCACATGCACGCACACACACGCACACACGCACACACACACACACACACACTCACACGTGCGCGCGCACCCCCTCCCCCACAATCCCACGCGCGCGCGCACACACACACACACACACACACACACACACACACACCCCTCTCAGGAGAAGGAGTCTGGTAAGGCTGCGGTGGACATCCTGGGCAACCAGGTCGGCAAGAGCGGCGGCGCCTGGGTCATGCAGGTGCGCGCACATAATGGAGTGTTCGGCTCTGCAAGTAAGCCGAGGCGATACACCAGCGGTCCGCGGCAGACATGTTCAAGTTGTTGTTTCTTGTGTGTGGTGGGTGGGGCGGGGGGTGGCGGGGCGCGGCAGGTACCACGGACGGCAATGGATGGAATTGAATGTGTTGTGCGTGTGTGTTTGTGTAATGCTAGGTGTTTGTGTCTGTTTTCCTGTGTGCGCATGCATGCATGTGTGAAAGAGTGAATACGTGCCAGTAATGCTGGGTGCCCTGCTGGTACTCGTAGTTTGTCACACGTACATGACTCTACAAGTTGCATGGCGTGGGCTGTTTTGCCCCCATTCCATAGCCTGCAAACATATGCACGCACACACACGCCAACACCCCTCCCCCACACATGCACGCGCGTGCGAATGCGCGCACACACCCGACCACCACCAGGGCCTGTTGCTGGTGTCGGGCAGCATGAGCAGGGCCATGCCCCTCACCTCTGTCTTCTTCTTCGGCGTGGTGGCGGTGTGGGTGGGCGCGGCGCTGCGGCTGGCGCGCACCATGGCACCCGCGGAGCGCGAAATCGTCACTCAGGTGATCAGGGGTGACATTGGAAGCTCGCGCGGTTTTTGCAGCGGCTCGAGCAGGGGCAGGGGTGCCGCGTGCGCACATCAAAATGTCTAGATGTTGGGACGGACGCTAGCCCGCACCACTCAGCGGCGCCACTGCTGCCTTCTCCTGCTGTGCCCCAAACGCGGCGGCGGCCTGGGTGCCCCCCTCCGCCGGCGGTGCAGGCAGTCCGGGAGTCACCAGGGCTGGAGCCCCCGATGCCCCAAAAAATTGATATGGAAAAACTCAAGCCGCGCGCCGCCGCTGCGCCCGCGGCGCCCGCGGCGCCCGACGCCGCCACGGACGCCCTTGCTGCCGTGGCGACCGCCGCCGCGGCGCTCACCGCCGAGGGGCCGGCGGCGCCCGCCGGCGCGGCGGAGGGGGCTTCAGCGGAGTCTTCGGCGCTGACGGGGGCGGGCAAGGCGGATGTTGTTGTTTTGACGGAGCAGCGTTCGGGGATCGAGGCGCAGGAGCGGGACCAACACGAGGAGTCGCAAGTCAAAGAGGCCCTGCAGAGCCACTTTGACTGATCTGAGGCGTCGGCGCGACCTCGCGCGGCCTGGCTCTCTTTCTTCCCTGCTGCGACGCAGGGGGCTACGGGGTTTGCTGGTTGCAAGGGAGTTGGGGCGTATGAGTCGCGGCCCGTGGCCGCATGCATGGCAGCACATTGGATCCGGCGGTTTGGCGGCTTGTAAAATATCAGTACACGCCGTGCTTGTAACTTTTGTCATTTGGTCAACGCGCCGGTGCCTGGGGGCGCTAGTCGAAGGCCCCTGCTGGGGCAGGGCTCCTCCTGGGTGGTGAGGGCACCGCTGTCGCTGTACAGGGCTGCATCAGCATGGATGGACGTGGGATTGGCCCTTGGCAGGTGCGCGCGGCCTTGCTGGGGGGCCTCAAGCTTTTCCCCACGCCCAGCCCAAGTGTGAGGCGGAACCAGGCAGGTCCAACCACGGGGCGGCGTCGCGCGCAATCGTCTGCCTCCCGTGGCCCTCGGCTGAACAGAGCGGCTCGTGCTGTGCACAGCGTGCATTTGTTGCTCCCACTCTTGCCAGCATCGGCGCGACCTCACACGCGTTGCCCCCCCTGGCGGTCGCGTGTCGCTCCCCCTGCATGCGGCAGCTGCACCAGGGCCCGGCCGTCATCGGGTGACGCCGTTCCAACACCAACTGCAACCCTCGGGTGCAATTGACGCGATATCGGCTAATTATTTGAAACGTACGCAGCTCCTTGCTCTCATCACAGGAACCAATCTTGGCTCCGCCCTGCCATCGCGTCGGGACGGCAACTGAGAAAAACGCTTCTCGTTCGCCGACGACCCAAAGTTGCCACAGCGATGCTTTAAGCCAGCTTGAAAGCCGCAAGGACGATCCGAGCCAGTGACGCGGTCAACAGCAGCTCACCAGCTTCAACAGCTCCGCCCAATGCATAAGCGTAGCCCAGGCAGCGTCCATGCCAGCGCTGTCGTGGTCATTCTCACGGCAGCGCTGATATCGACCTTGCCGCATGCCTCCGCAGCGGCCGCCCTTGCGGCGGGTGGGGACGCGACGCGGCCGTCGCCGCGGCGCACCCAGGCCCCTTACGACGCGGCCGAGAGGCGGCGCCTGCAGCCGGTGTGGGGCCAGAATGGTCCCATAAACCTCGCGGCGGCAGAAAAGGCGGCGTCGCCAAGTCCTGGGGTACCGCTCTATGCGCCAGCGTTCCGAGCCCCGAGGGCCGCTGTCCCGTCGGTGCCCCGGCGGCCCCAGTGGGGCAAGCGGCTCCTCCACGGCGGCGGCGGCAGTGTCGGCGGCGGTAGCAGCAGCAGCAGCAGCAGCAGCAGCAGCAGCAGCAGCGGCGGCGGCAGCAGCAGCGGATCGGGCGGCGGCGGCGACGGCGGCACGCAGCCGCGCCGGCGGCGAATGCTGCAGCAGCGCTCGGGGCGCTGCGTCTGCGCATTTGACTTCGACCACACCTTGCGGGTGGAGCGGGACGGGCGCCAGGATGCGGCTGCCCTCGACGCGAAAGGCATCGTATCGGACTGCAAGGTGCGCGGCAACCGCCGACGGCCGTGCAGCGGCGCCCACGTCGCGCCCCAGGGCGGCAGACTCTCTCATTCCTCCAGTGGGCCGCCGTCAGTTGCGGGCGGCCGGTCGTGCCCCCGGCGCCCCCGGCCGCCGCTCCGCGCTCGCCGGCCCTGCACCATGCCGACCCCGCGCCCGGCTCCTCCCCAAACATCCCCACCAACACCAGTCCAAGGGCTACGCCGTCGCCATCGCTTCCGCAAACGACGATGTGTCTAAGATCGCCCCGGTCCTCGGCCGCGTCGACGGCTCCACCTTCAACGACGGGTTCTACAAGACCTCTGCCTTCCAGGTCGGCCAGGCGGACAAGTCGCAGGAGATGCGGCGCATCGCGGAGTGGTACCGGACGCCCGCAGAGTGCATCATGCTGTTCGATGACAGTGAGTGGCGGGCCCGGGCCCCTCGCGCTGGCTTTTGCGCTAGCTGTGGCGCGGCTAGACTGGTGGCAGGCGTCTTGAACCTGCCCCCAGTCGGCTTCGCCGCTGTGGCGCAGCTGCGGAACTCTTGGGCAGCACGGCGAGCTGTCTCGTCACGCGCGAGTTCGCCTCCGCCAGCGCCGTACAGCGCGGCACAGTCCGAGGCAAGGCCTGGGGCCCAATTGGGCCGTTTTCAACTTGCGCATTCCAGCGCCCGACGCACGACGCCTCGGCTGTTTGTCTCCCACGCCAAGCGCCTGTCCATCGCCTGACAAATGCCGAACCCGACCCCACAACAACCCTGCACCTTAAGGCTGGTTCAATAAGAAGTACGCAGATGAGACCGGCGCCGTCTGGCGGCGCGTGAGCGGCTCGAGTGGCGTGAGGTGGCGGGATTACGAGCAGGCGCGGAAGGATCTGCAGCGGCAGTGCGACTGCCGGTGAGGAGGCTCCTCTGCCCGAGGCCCCGCGAGCGGGGCCGGCCCTCCGCGACGCAGCCCTCACGCCCTCGCCCTCAGCCTGCTGGCTTGGCGTCTGCGAAATCCTTTCCAGGCATCGCTCAACCTGCACGCGCGCCGTGGCTGCGCTCAGGCATTCAAGCGCAAACGCTTCCTTCCTTGCTTCCGAGGCCTGTGTGGCGGCGGCCCCTGTCTCTCAGGCGTTGTCAATAATGCAGCCCTCTGCTCATCCGCCTGTCATGTCAACCCATGGGGCTTCCACACCCACTCCTTGGGCCATTGCACTGCGGTCTTCTCAAACTGCCCACTTTGTTGTTGTTGCCCCCTGGATAATCTGGTGCTTTTCTTTGCCCCAGAGTCTGGTTCAGAGTCTGTTTTCATCGAATATATGCCTGAACGATATCCCGGTCGGCTCTTCGCCATCGGCGTTTTGTGTGCGTGCATTTGCTTTTCAGCTGGCACCTGTCGTGCCCACCAGGCGAGGGTTTGAGGATTGTTGGGGTCGTTGTCCCAGCCGGCCCCGACCGCAGCTAGATGACTTAGCGCGTCGATTATTAGCTTTCATTGCGTAGCGGACGGAATCGCTGCTGCCGGGATGCTGATGCCATAGGCCTTGCTGCATGTGCCCGCCTGCTGGCCTGCGTGCCGTTCCAGATGATGATGTTATCAAGTCCCTCATAAGTTGACTTACTCAAGGCTGTAAACTCCAGGTGTTTGAAACTTTGATTTCTGTGTGGGGTGCTGTCTGGGGGTTGCTGTCAGGGTTGGCATGCTTGGTGCTCTTGAGGTGTTTGCCCAGGTGACTGGGTGAATGCGTGCGGCGGGTTCAAATGCTACACGTACGTAAATACGCGCCCCGCGCACAAAGAGGGCAAGGTTTTCCCATCCCACATGCGTTTCGTGCTTTACAACGCTACATTTAAGCGGTGCTGTGTGGTGCTGAGTCAGTGGTGCTCGTAGTGAGTCAGTCGGCAGCTGCACCACGACCAGCCCCTCACCTGGAGCCGCCGCTTTTCTCCGCGCCGCAGCCGGTAGCATGGAGACTGCATCGTAAGAGAAAACATGAACTTGAGGGAACCTCTGCCGCACTTGCAACCCCTGAAGATGAGATCCAAGCTTTTGGCCTGATGTGCAGCACACCAATGAGCTCTACCTGTATCATATGATGATAGCGTACCACAGTTCCCCTTGCGTGAGCGTGTCGTCCGCCTTTTACAGAAATTCTAACACAAATATCGTGGTTATCATGGTGTTGTACGAGGCTGGCCTTTGATCGGGTCGAGCTGCGTGCAAGGCGTGAGATCAAAGGAAACCATCACCATCATCACAGGTGTACTACACACAATCTTCAACTGGGGGACTGCCGCAGCTAGACAGTGGCAGGCGGCCAAGGCGTTCCGCCCATTCGCAGCAAGTCAGCTGCACCAGCTGCTGCTGAAAAATGCGCGCCCCGGCCGGGCCCGGGCCCCCTCTTATGGTGGGCAGCACCCAGCCGCGGCGCCCCACGCATGCATACAGCGCACGCACAAGAGCCTTTCGTCTGCGGCTGCAGTCATGTTGTCATGGAGTAGCGCGGCCTGACGCAGCCATGAAGGGCGTGTCAAGTGGAGCGCGCACGCTTTCAACAACTCCCGCGGCCGCAGGGAAAGTGGGTCACGTTTTCCGCAAGCTGCATCTTGATGGCAAGTGGCGCGCGCGCGGCCGGCGGCTGGGTCAAACGGGCCGGGGTCCAGCGCCGCAGCGGCACGGCGGCGGCCTCCAGCCAATGCGCCCGCGCCGCGGCGCTCGCCCCCTCTGCCAGCAGTGACCGCCGGCCTGCAACCCATGGCCGTTCTGCTGCTGCCATACATGAACAGTCACCGTCTGCAAAGTCGCACCGATGTGTGCCTCATACCCCATACCATGGCCGACAGGTGTGCTCAGGCCTGGCGTACTTTTACTCAGTTTACTCATCGGCCATAAAGGAGCGCATGGGGCTGACGCAGGTCGAGATTGCAACGGCCGGCAGCGCAGGTGCGGCGCGGCCGCACGTGCATGCGCACGCGCCCGCGCCCACGCCCGCGCCCGCGCGGTCCCCCACCCGGCCTGGGGGGCTCGTAATTGGCTCTCGCCGGGGGCGGCGGCCGGGGCGCCCCGGAAACCGCGCGCGGCGCCGTCCCTGCCCGCGGCCGTACCACTACATGCAGCCGGGGCGCCGCATGCGCGTGACGACCTGTGTGCCTCTGGCAGCGGACGCGCTGTCATCACACCGGCGTTTTTTGACCAACCCACGCTGGCCGCTGCCACGGCCGCGCGTCGGGTCCCCTTCCCTTCCCCCTTTAGTCAACCTCGGCGGCTACCTGGCCATCCTCAGCGGCAGGGCCTACGACGCCCTCAAAGACCACCCCACAAGGGGACCCCGGTGGGCGGCCCCTGCCCCGACGACGCGCGGCACTGAGCGCGCGGGCGCACGCCTCGCGCCCGCGCGGCCGCCTGGCGGCGAACCGGGTGCCCGGCGGCTCCGCTCCCGTGGAAGCGCTCGCTCTCCCAAAGGAAGCGCTTCCTGAACTGGTTTGTTCAGAGGAAAAGAGGGCTTTTTGTACATTTGTTCATGAAGTGCGCACATCCTGGGCACGTTCACAATGTGCACGCGCCGCCGCCCGCCCCCCCTCGGCCGCAGGGCCGTCGTGTGGATGGGCTGCCTGCTCTGCTTCAGCGGATACCTCGGGCTCCACCTCCTCGCCTCGGGCCGCGCGCGCGGGGGCTTCCCCGCTCTCCTGCTGTTCGCGGCATGCGCAGGTGCGCTCGGGGCGGCGCGCGCGCGGCGCGGCCGCGGGGGCGCCGGGAGGGGGGTGTGCGCGCGGGGCCGCAGCCGCGGCCCTCGTGCGCGCGGGCGCGGGGGCTGCGTTTGGCTTGGGCGGGCCGGCAGCGTGGGGCGGCGGCGCCGCTGGCCGGCTGCTGAGTTGCAAGCGACGGGCGCTCTGGCCGCGCCATCGTCCCTCGAAAGGCACAGACCGTCTTAATCACGACCCATCGCTGCCGCTTTTCTGCATCTCCCCAGGCAATGGTGGCACGTGGTGCGTCGCGGCGCGTCGGCGCAGACGGAGGGGGTCAATCAGCGCTGGGTGCAGCAGGCGTTGGCCCGAGGGTCGGCCAGACGCGTTTGGTGACGGCGGCGCGTGCGGGCTGGGCCCAGCCGGTCGCGCGATGTGCCGCAGCCAGGCCAGGCTCCGCTTGGTGGGGCTTGGTAGGTCATGTCATGCACAGTGCCCCCAGAATGCCTCCAGATTTTGCCTCCTCCCCTGCCTCTTCCCCTTGCATGCATCCTTGCGCTCGTGACCGATTGCTCTCTCTGGTCAGGTTTGACACCGCTGGGATGGTCACAAACGGTGAGCGTGCTGGGCGGTGCGCTTGGGGGCGCGTTTGCGGCCGCGTGTCGGTGTGTGCATGTGTGCGTGTGTTTGCGAGAGAGAGTGTGTGTGTGAGTGTCTGTTCGAGTGTGCGTGTGTGTGTTTGCAGCCGTGTTGTTGTGCGCGCGCGTGCCTGCGCGTGTGCACACATCAGCATATGTGCTGGAGCGCCAGGATCACAAACCATGAGCTCTTTGGACATGAGCACTCTTCAGTCGGCAACACGAAGTGCGCGCGACACCACTAGAGGCGACCCCCCCACCCC
>NW_014013075.1:24373-26581 GCF_000611645.1 Monoraphidium neglectum | reverse complement strand
CCCCAAAGGTGATCTTTGTCAAGCGCTCCATGGGCGTGGGCTACGCGGGCGCCGACAACCCCGTCTTCTACAAGCCCAACACCGTGATGCTCCTGGGAGACGCCAAGGTCATCTCCGACGGCCTCAAGGCCAAGCTCGGGGACGCGGTTCACTAGATCGCGATCTGTCGGAGATCAGATCACGCCTCACGCCGCCAGGGACCTGAACGCGAGCGGGGCGGCTCGTGAGACCTGTGGGGGCCGGCGGCGGCGCGCCGCTGCGGGCGCACACGTGCTCGATGCAACCCCGTGCACGTGCACAGCACATTTTCTGGGGCATTCGAGAGCAGAGGGCGCAGCAGGGTTTTGGAAGGGCAGAGCCCGCAAGCCGCGAGCCTCCCGCACTCGGCACAACGGGGGGGGTTCATGGAATGAGTCAGTGTTTTGAGGCCTGTTGTCGCCCGTTTTCCCTGCTGCTGCCGGCTTGCACTGCTCACACAGCAGCAAACCACTTCACCGTCAGCCTCCAGCAATTATGTTTTCGCACACTTGTGTGTCTCGGAATTACAAACCACCCTTGTGTTTGCTGTAACAGTGAGTTTTGGCCCTCACTCCTGATGGCAGCATGTCTGTTTGACTGCCGGCCCTGCGACTGCGGCGACTAGCTGCAGCCAACATGGCAAAAGCGATTTGGAACAGCAAGACCGCTTGCGTGCAAGGAATGCTGCTGCGCTGCAGCATGCGGGCCGCTGCGCAGAGGTATTGCGACGAGGCACGGCCTGGCTCGGCGGGTGGCGGGCGCCTGCTCGGGGTTCAGGCGCGCCCAGCGCGGCGCCGCCGCGGTGGGTGGCGGCAGCGCAGGCGCGCGAAGCAGGCAGCCAGGGATGCAGCCGAAAGTGGGGATGCAAGGCTGCCCGCGGCAGGTGGGGCGTCGTTTCAGCACCAAATTCAAACAAGCTCAATGCAATCACGCTCGGTTCCCATGAAAAGTCAAGGAAGGCGAAAGTCCTCATGCATGGTTTGACAACCGCTCATCGGCAACGAGCGCCGCAGCCGCAAACGCCGACCGCTGGCCGGCCACCCGCCGCCTGCCCTCTTCCTGCAGCACCCCCTCGCCGTCTGGCCCCTCTGCGCCCGCCACCGCGTCCACGTCTGCCGCCGCCGCCGCGCCTGCCGCCGGGCATGCCTCGGCGGCCGAGGCGGGTGCGGAGCGCCAGCCCGCCTGCCCTGAATCGCCGCCCAGCCAGAGGCCCCTGAAATTTGGGTATTGTTGTACTGGGATTCAGGGTTTAAGCGCGGAGACTCACGAGCACATACAGCAGGTGCTGCTCAGCTGCAGAACGTTGCTTGGTGCTGGGGAAAATGCAGCGCCCTGCTTGCCGGAGGTCACGGGAGTGCAGCAGGGCAGAGGCCGCCTCTACAGCGCTCATAGCGCACCACGCAGGCGCTGGCGGCATTGCGCCCCTCCCCTCCCAAAAACCCTCCTCCATCCCTTCAGTCACAACTAACTGCGCCATGCGCGCCCCAAGGGCCACACCCACCGCAAGCCAGGCTCCAGCGCGCCGCCGCTGCCGCCATTAGGCAGCTGCGCCAGCCGCGACGGCGAGTGCGCCTGCCGCTGCTGCTGCTGTTGCTGCTGTTGCTGTTGCTGCTGGTGCCGCTGCCACTGCGGCGGCCGCACCGGCGCCGCGCGCCGCTCGCCGTCGCCGCCCGCCCAGCTGCCGGAGCCCGGGCCGCCCAGCGGCTGCGCGCGCCGCCCGCCGCGGCCGGCGACGAAGGCGGCGACCAGGTGCATGGCACCGCCGCTGACCTCTGGCGATCCGCCCACGCTGCCGCCGATGCTGCTGTTGTCGCCGTCGTCAGATCCCCCATTGCACACCTCGCCGGCGCTGCCCGCGCCGCTGTCCCCGCCGCCGCCACTGCCATTGCTGCAGAAGCTGCCCCCGCCGCCGCTGGCAGGGCGGCCGCGGCCGACGCCGGCGCCGGCTAGGTAGGCGGCGGCCGCGGTCAGGCTCGTTGCGGTGTCGCCGCCGGCGCGGCGGCGGGGCGGCGGCGCTGGCGAGCCCAGGCTCCAGGCACACGCCGCCTCACCCTCCCCCACCCCGCCAGGCAACAGTGTTCCATTGCTCGCCTGGCCCGCCCCCTCGCCGCAGCAGCAGGCGCACGCCGCTGCGGCGGCGCCGCTGGCGTCGCAGGGGCCGGGCGCACCCCCACACCTGCGTGGACAGGG
>NW_014013075.1:18814-24276 GCF_000611645.1 Monoraphidium neglectum | reverse complement strand
GGCGCCGCCGCGCCCATCTTGCCCGTATCGGTGGTACAACTCCTCTCTGAACCGCTCGTGCTTCACGCCCGGCGGCCGCGCGCGCGCAAAGGCGTCGAGGGCGGCCGCGACTGGCAGGCCCCAGCACTCGACCAGCAGCGACGCCACCACAAACCCGGTGCGGTTGAACCCCTGGGGGCGAAAAAGGCGACGCCGGGGCAGGGCCGGTCGGGTCGCCGCAAACAGGGGGCCGGCTCGAGCGGGGAGCGCCCGCCGCGGCGCCCACGGCAGGTGCCGGCGGGGGCAGGGACCTGCTCGCATCAGGGCAGGGGGCCGTGCCGTCGCCCCCCGCGGGCGCAGGCGCGAGGGTGCGGCCGCGGCTCACGTATGCGCAGTGTATCCCGATGAATTCGTTCGGGTGTCGAGAAAAGAAGTCCCTCACAACGGCCGCCACCTGCACGGATTTGTGCATGCGGCGGCCCAGCCGGTGGGCGACCACACCCGACCCCCCTGCATGGCACAAAAAGCACTCCTGCCCAGCACCTCGGGCCCCGCCCCGAGCCGAGCGCGGGCAGCGTCTGTCGGCGCCGTGTCGTGCCCTCAGCTTCCATTCCTGCAATCAACTGAACAACCACCCGCACATGCATGCTTCACCATGGGCTGTGTAGCTCGGGGAAGTGCATGACTCACCCGCGCAATGCACTCGTGTGATGGCAGCTCCTTGGCGATACAGTGGAGGTGGCGGTACTCCAGGCCAGCAGGCGGCAGGTCTGACTCATACAGGCAGTCTGGGGCGTGGAGGGCCCGGCGCGTCGAGCCGGAAGGGGGTTACAGGGGGTCAAGGGTGTGGCTGACAGCGAGGCAGAGATGGCACTTGAGATTTAGGTGGAGAAGCACACTTGGCGAGCCAGCTGTGCTGAGGCGCTCCGCTGCCACCCGGTCAAAGCGAGGGGTGCAAGCGGCGCGTCAAGCGGCGGGAGCAGGGGGCTGCGTTTGGCGGAGCCGCACGGGCACTCGAGCACCGCGCATTGAGCCCTGCCCGGCTGCCTGGGACTCGCCGCCGCACCATGGTTGGACAGGTCAACGATGCACCCGATCCGCCGCCCCGCGGCGGCCTGGGTTGACAGCAGCTGCTCGATCGTTAGGGAGTGCTTGGGGGGCTCGGGCAGCTGCGCGGCAGGCGCGCGGTCGAGGAGGAGAGCATGAGGTGTGCGCGAGCGCTGTCAAGCGCACGTGTCACATACACAACAGACAGACTCGGCCGACGCCGACGCATGCGAATTTGACATATAGAGTGGGCAGAAGACAAGCAGACATGCATACACACCCCTCCGCCAGCCTTCGGCTCACTCTCTCCCCTCCCCGCAGTCGATCATTCAAGGGGCTCACCTGCCAATCAGATAGGATCTCCTTTGACAGCGGCGTCTTCATGGGCAGCAGCCGCGTCGGCCCCACTGGCTGCCCCACGCTGTCGTAGTCGCCCTGCGGGGATGACAGCGGCGGTGGCGAAGAGAGTCGCGCTGGGCGTGTTCAGTCGGGGCCGCGGCGGCTCGACCCACGATACAGGGAAAACGGAACAGGCGCTGGGGCTGTAGGGCGAGAGCAGCGCATCCAGCGTGTGGCCGCGGTGCAAAGGCGGCCGCGCACGCGCGCGCGCTCGCGCACCCATTTCTGGAGCTTGGACAAGACCGTTGGGACGCCGCCGACTACCGACGCGCTTTCCGTCTCAGGCTGCGCGGCACGTGCGAGCGGGCGGGAGGGAGGCGGGGCGCTGATCAGCGGGGACGCCGTCGCCGCGAGAGTTTGATGCGGCGTGGGGCTGATTACTTGCCAGCAGCAGCAAGCTGGTGGGTTGCAACCGCCCCCAGTGGTCAGGCGCGAGGAAAGGCATTGTGCGCACAGCGCTGGCGGCATGCAAGGCTTGGGGCGAGCAGCTGCTGCTATATGCGGGGTGCCACGCATGCGCCTCATGACGTGCCATGCGGGGTCGCATGCAGGCACACCCGCCCCCGCTGCCCCCTTGCGTGATAGATGCAAGCGGCCGCAATGCTGCTGCTGCTCCAACACGCTGCGGCCGCCCGGCTTCGCCACGCGCTTGGGCACTGCACCTGGCCAGGGTAGCAGTCGGGATCGACGTCCACGCTGCCATCCCGCTTCATCACCATGGCCGCGCACCCAGAGCAGGTGTCTGCGCAGTGGGGCCGCGGGTGGCACACGGCGAGAGTGTGTGTGTCAAGCGACAGGCACGTTTGACGTCGGGGCTGACCGCACCGTCCTCTGCTGTGTGCATCTATCTGCAGCTGTCAGATAGAGCACCTCTGACTGTACAGTGATTCTGATGTTCCAGGCCTCCTGAGCCCCGCCCATGAGACAACCGACCGACCACGCTACTGATGATGCACCTGCAGCGCCGAGCGGCGCCCGCTGCGAAAGGCTCGCCCGCCGCAGGTCTCAGCTACGCAGGAAGACTATGTGGAGTAGACCTGAAGAGAAACCCAGGCCACCGCTTCTTTCGTGTCGAAGCCGGTGCACATGCACCTTAGCGAACAGGAATAATCCCAGGATCTCCGCTTTGTCACAACCAGCAGCTGTGATTGCTCGTGTGACAGATGTTCATCTGATAGAATTGTCACAAGTGAACCTCACGGAACATACGCGAGCGGGCGTGACCGGAAGAGCTTGCGGAGCCGAATCCCCGTCACTTTGCCAGTAAAAGCAATCTCAATTGTGATAATTTTGGTTTACGAAGCAGTACTTGCCGGCTGTGGTCACACGTGGCGTGGCGGCGCCAGAAGCGACGACGGGGCAGAAGCTGCATCACGATCAGGACCGGCTTGCCCAAAATCATGACAGCACTTGTTACCGTATGCACACGCATGCATGCATGAAAGCGCAGTTGTGCTGTCTGAATATTGACGTACTGTATACGTACCCGCACGTGGGGCAGGTCCGGTACTCAGGCATTTGAGCAAGCCGCCTGCGGCTGGGTTCCTCGCATGTGAAGATTTGCACAAATCAGAGGAAACATGTGTGCGGTGCCCCCCTCTGTGTCTTTGACACAATTCAATGAGTTGTGCGCACGGACGCTTGGCCAGGCTGCCGCAGCGGCCCGGCTCAGCAGGCCGAGAGCCAGCGTAGCTGGGGCGCCCCCCTCACAGGGGAGCCCGGCCGGCTCTGACGCTGCGCGGCCCCGCAGAGCTCAGCCGCATGAGGCGGTTGGGCAGCCTGTGAGGAGGATTCTTTAAAGCCCCGTATTCCCAGGCTCAAGCTTACAGCTGGGACGCCTTGGCCACGCAGCCATTGGCCTCCGCCCACTCCACAAACGCCCCCCAGTTCTCGTCGCCGCGCAGCGTGCGGCAGCTGCCCACCACCACCAGCGCGCGCCGCGCGCGCGTCAGGGCCACGTTCAGGCGCCGCCAGTCCTTCAGGAACCCGATCTGCAGACGCAGCAAAAGTGTGTAGGTATCAAACACCTGAGAAAGGCGCCGGCCCGGCGAGCCTGGTACACACACTCACCTCCGCCAACGTGGTGCAATACGCTGTTCAATCCGCTGCCCGTCGTCATGTCCGGCTTGCGCGCGCGTGCCGATGAAGTTTGGCCCCCTGGATCCCCAAGCGGCCCCATGGCTGCAGCCTCACCTCGCGCCGCGAGTTGCAGCGCACCGCGCTGAACACGATGACCTCCTTCTCGCGCCCCTGGTAGCCGTCCACCGACTTGCACTCCAGCAGGTTGAGCCTCGCAGCCTCATCTGCGGCAAGGGTGCCGGCGGGTGTGGGGTGTCATGGTGGGAGCGCAGGGTGGGAAAACAAGAACAAAAACTGCTAAGAATCTGATGTATTGCAACGCTTTTGATGCTGCGCACGCCGACCCCGGGAGACGTATGGCAATCATGTTCGAAGGGCCTGGGGTACTTGCAGGGTGGGGGAAATTGCAGGCCTACAAACCTAGGTGCAGGGTGCAACAACGCGTTGCGTGCTGAAGCCCTGACAAGCAAAACAGCTTGCCGCATTCCCCGCTCACCGTCGTCGTCGCCCCCGCCGCCGACCTTGGTGGTGGTCTCAAACGGCAGCTTCCGCGCCAGCAGCTGCACCTGGGCCTTGTAAGGCGAGATGATGCCGACCTGGCCTGTGCGCAGGCCGCACCGCTCTACCAGCCTCGTCACCAGCCGCACCACGACCTCAGCCTCCTGAGGATGCAGTTGTGTTCCAGGCAGGCGGCAGTCCAAGGTTGATACATACACATACGCTCAACCGGCTGTTTGATCCGGGGCGCCTCTGGCCAGGGGCACCTGGACAAGAGGCGTGTTTATAACAACCACTACTGGCCTAGTAGGGCAGGAGGCGTGGCCCTGCACCCGGCAGCCAGCTGCCTGCCGGCTGCACCTTTTCATTGCTGTGGCTGCCGCGCAGGCTGGTCTGCTCCTCGCCGTCGATGTCCACCAGCACCACGTTGTGGCCCGCCGATGGGAACGCAAAGCCCTCGGGGCGCGTGCGGTCGGCGGCCCTCACGCCATCAACCAGCAGGCCATCGTAGAACTGTTGCAACGTGGCAGTACACCGCTCGTACGTCATCCATGGGGTCAGCATAATCAAGGAAGCAGGGCATCCGCGGTGCCGCATCGCAACAAGGCATCGGGCAGAACGGAAGCGCGCTGACGGTCTGCAGGCCAGATCATTTGCACTTGTTCGGCAGACAAGCTGCTTGCAGTCAGCAACATCTCAATCTTGCAGGGCTGCTGTATATGCTGCTGGATGGTGGTGGCCAGACATACCTGTGCATTGGGGAAGGCTGACAGAGAGGGATGCATGCGGTAGTGCACCTTTGGGATGAAAGAGGGGTGCATGGAGCAGCAGCCCGCCTGTTGTGTATGCTTGTTTGTTGAGGGTGGTGTGACCATCACGAATGCCTTCGTGGTGTTGAGCCGTCTAGCTGCCGTGTGGCAGCTATGTAGGTGGCTCAGGCTTGTCCAGCACACCTCGATCCGCTCAACTTTGGTCCCCAGCACACCCGTGCTGATTGGTCACGTGGCGCAACTGGCACGTGCTGCCCACCTGCAGCATGGCGCTGGGAGCCCCGGCATCCAGCAGGCGCTCAAACAGGCTCGTGCCCAGCCCGCCTTGCTTGGCGGCCTGGCTCTGCACCACGGGTGGCAGCTGCTTGTGGTCTCCCACCAGCACCAGGTGCCTGCTGCCCTTCGTGATGGGGATCAGCGCCTCGGGCCTGCGCAGAGCGTACGCGAGGCAGGTTGCATGACTCCCATGGCGACCCCGGACTAGGCAGTGTGACCTGCGGCGGCTGCAGCGACGCGTTGCACCAAGCAAGTGTCAGCGCCAGGTGAGCGGCAGCAACAGCTGACTGCTAGAGAAGTACGGGCGGCAGAAACGGCCGCTGCTGCTGCTGCTGCGGCGGCGGCAGCAGCAGCAGCAGCAGCAGCAGCAGCAGCAGCAGCAGCAGCAGCAGCAGCAGCAGCAGCCGCAGCAGC
>NW_014013075.1:10701-18321 GCF_000611645.1 Monoraphidium neglectum | reverse complement strand
AGCAGCAGCAGCAGCAGCAGCAGCAAAAGCAGCAGAAGCAGCAGAAGCAGCAGTAGCAGCAGCAGCAGCAGCAGCAGCAGCACACCAGCTGTGGGTGGCGTGGCAGCTTGGCTGAAGCAGCACAGTGATGTGGCCTGGCACCAATGCGGATCCCCCTTTGCCCACCTCTACTCACTCTGTGGCCTGGCTTGCCTCGTCCATGATGACCAGAGCAAAGCGTTGTCCTTGTAGCTCAGACCCGCCCGACCCCACGCACGTCGCGCCGACGACGTCAGCCGCAGCAAGCAGCCCGCGGCGAACCTTGTGCCAGCGTATGCGCTCGGCCCACGCGGTGTTGTCCAGGTCGGTGCACACCTTGTCAAAAGCTCTGCCAGTGTGGTGAATGTGTGGTGATGAGTCGAAACTCAATAAGGTAGATCAAGCATGGCAAGCAGGCAGGCAGGCACGCAAGCATAAAGGCGATTCAGACGCACTTGTATGCAGCTGTGTGCGCCTGTGAACACTGGCCCTGAAATCTTGCCGGCCACCCACCCGCTGCGCACCGACCTGCCCCTCCTTTTGTGCTGGTTCATTTCTTGCAGCTCCTTCATGAGCCGCTGCATGCGTGCCCTGAGCTCGCACAGTTTGTCATCCTGCTCAACCAGGCACCGCAGCGTGTGTTTGACCAGGGCACCACGCACCCGCGCCGGCTCCCCGATTCGCACGACATTCAGGCCGTCTGTTGGCAAGCCGTCGACGCCGCAGCCCCGAGGGGAGAGTGGCAGGCAAATTGGTCAGCTTTTAGCAATGTGGTTGGCGTTGTGTCACCCTCCTCCATTTACTATTCATCTCCAAGAGCCTGGGTGGCTTCGGAAGTGGGCGCGTGCGGGGCGTGTAACAAACCTATTATATTATATTACTGGCCACGCTACCGTAAAGCAGGAGGTGCGAAGAGCGAGAGTGGGCGGCTGGTTTGTCAAAGAATTTGCTTGACGTGGAGCATGGCACACAAAAAAGGTGAAACCCTGCTTGACATTTCTGATTGCAGCCACAGTGTGGTTTTGCCCATGATAGGCTCAGCAGCTCAGGCAGATGGCCATACATGTATCATTGCAGGCAGGCAAGAGCTGCCCAATGGATAGCGCATCAGCTCGCCTGATAGCAAGTGCTCCAGCACGTTGTCAACCGCAATGTTTGACTGCGCGGTCACCAGGATCCTCCCTCGGTGCCCCCACTGGCGGCGGAGGAAGTAGATGAGCCCGCAGATGGTGGTGGTCTTGCCCGTGCCGGGCGGGCCATGCAGCAGGGTCAAGGGGTTGAGCAGCGCTGTTGCCATGGCGACAATCTGCGAGGCGTCGAGCCTCTGGACGCGGCTGCTGCCGCCCACCATGCCGTCACGCTCCATCCTTGTTATTAACTGTCGAGCGAGGATTGCGTGGGAGGGGTGGGGCAAGTGTGTGAGTGTGTGGGCCTCGCACCGTTTTATCCTACAGCAGTTTGTTCATGCAAACATGGGGTGAGAGAGTGGGCATAGGGTAGGTGCAAGACCACTCTGGCCTTCTAGCAAGCCAGAGGGTGCAATATATGCAGCCAGCTAAGCCTGCCGGCCCCCCCAAAAACATCGAGAGATTTTGCACTTCAGGATAAGCAACAGCAGGATCAGCCGCAGCTTTGCGCACACCCACGCACTGTTGCGGTGCGCGTTGCGTCTGGCTTGCCGCCGGGCAGGACCTGGCGCGCCCATCGCCTCGCCGCTTCAGGCACCAGCCCCGCTGTGCTCAATCCGCCCGCCAGCGCGGCGAGCTCGCCGCGAGCAGGCGCTTTACGTTTCGCTGAAAGGCGCCCACCAGCCACTTTGCTAGCCCGCTGCCGCTTCTGTCGCCGTCGTAATTGCTGTCATCGTCACGGTCATTGTCGCTGTCGCTGTCGCTGTTGCTGTCGCTGTTGCTGTTGTTGTCGTCCTTCTCAGGCAGCGACTGTGCGCCGCGCATGTCAAGGATCAGCGACCGCAGGGCAGAGCCCTTTGATGTGCCGCCATGAAGCTGCCGTCGGCCGAAGCCGACCTTGTTCAAGACCTTGTTGGTGACTGCCGCCAGTTTAGAGGTATTCTGTGTGCCGTGCCACATCCCAAGTAGGGCCAGGAGGGCTCGTTCGTAAGTGAGGGTGCTGACTGTCGCATCCAACCTGTGGCATATGGTGCGCAAGGGGGCAGCGCAGCACGTCCGGACTGCGGATATGCAAGAACTGCCCACGGGCTTACGTACGTGGCCGAAGTTTCTAAGCAGCGCTTTTGTTTGTTCAAGCAAGCGAGAGCTGCCGCAGCAGCAGCAATCCAGGCCAGCAGTAGAACAGCTATTACTGCAATCACAAAAACGGCTCTGTAGACACAGCACACAGTGTCCCAAGCTGTCGTGCGCTCTGGGCGCAGGTGTGCAGCGGGCGCCAGGCGCAGGCTGTGGTCGGGCAGCCCAATGCAGTACAGCCATGGCTGATTACGTATGCCATCAAAGCACAAACAGCGACACGTATGTGGTGCCTCGCCATCTTACCTCCAGAGCTTCCGCCGGTTTCGGCAAATTTCATCTTCATTTATAAAGCTGACAGCCACCTTGATCCAGTTGCGGCTCTTTTCGGTTACGACCCCCCTTATGACGTCATCGCCAGCATTCAGGGGGTTCACCTCAGTTGGGCAGACGGTGAGAGTGTCGCCGACCCTGTTGCTCAATGTGCGATTTGCGTTGGGAAGACATTAATGAATTGGGCTCTGCGCTTGTGCACTCCAGCTGCGCTGTGGCCGACCTTTGTGGGTAAAAGCCCAGAAAGCGTTGTGTGCAGTGCCGTGGTTTGTCCCAGCAGTGCCGCCACTTTGAATGTTTGCCGTGCCTGAACACCGAGGTGGCGATAACAAAAGCACAGCAAAGCCTGGGTTACAGGCGTGCCACGGGCAAGCGCAAATGCTCGAGTGCTCAAGTGAGCTTACCCAAACGCCGTCCTGGGCAGCTCCTCCCCATCTTTGATGCTGAATTTGACCTGCAATGGTATGCAACGGACAACAGCACAGATGCTTGGCTTGGCCCCTTGATGGATGCAAAGTAGATCAATAACATCCAGCATCTACATACCCTCCAACTCATACAGCAACCCCCCAAGCCCGCCCAGCAACGGGCACCAAAACACAATTGCCAGTGACACAGCAAGTGAACGTGCCTGTGCACGCACGGACAGGGGCCGTACGTAATATGCTGCCATAGTGCCGTGTTGCGGCGCCCGGCACGCATGCTTGCAAGCAGATGCGATTCGACAGCGTTTGGCGGGCAGCGCACGTGCCCGCAAGCACGGCAAATGCACTGCAGTGCCAGACAAACCTGCCCGCCTGAATATAATCGCGCCATCTCACCCACCTGCCGCATGTCATGATACTTGCCGGCCCTGCTGGCCTCCATATCCAGCAGCACCCAGCCCTCTGCACTGAGCAGCTCCAGGGGCCAGTCCTTGAGCGCCTGCACATGCTGCAGGACGCCTTCATCCGCCTCCAGTAGCAGGAGCTTGGCCCACCTGCGCCCCAGGGAACGCAGGCAGCAGGCGGGGCAGCGGCACATCTTGGTAGCTGATGGCAGGGGACACGACACCAGCCAGAACAACTGCACGGTGCCTTAGATACAGAACAAATGGCTGCTTGCTGTCAGTTCCAAAGTCCGTTCCTCCAGCCGCCCTACCTGTGTATGTAGGTCTTGATGGCCATGGCATCGACCTCTTCCTCATCCAGGTCCTTGTCAGCCTTGGCTGGCCGGTATCCCTTCACCAGTGACACCGTTTTGTGTACCTCGTTGTGTTGACGTCAATTTCAAAAATAAACGCAAGAGAGGCGGGGGCAGTCCCATCTTCAGCGTATTCCATGCTGTCCAGCTCGCGGCTTCCTGGCAGGGTGTTGCATTTACACATGCACAGCCGCCAAGGTGCAATGACCAGGGGGCGCACCAGGTTACTCAGGTCAGCTGGCCTAGCAATGGCCCTTGCGAGGTGATCCGTGCTGTCAGTGCCTGAAAGCTGATATCGGTGACGCCAGTAAACACCTGTTCCATCATGCCCTCGCAGTACTTGCCAATGTCGCCCGCCGCCCGCATGACGGTCGGCTTGCGTGCCCAGCGGGCCACCCTGCCGCAGCACGCGATGTGCCCTGGGCGACAAGCAAGGGCACGGGTGCACGTAAGCCAGCCAGCCATTACTAGGAGAAGAAGCTTTTGATCACATTCACCTGCGGCCGGTGATGTGCAGAAGGCGAGTACGGGCCTCGCGCGAACAGCAGCATGGTGACGGTGCTGCGGAGGGCACACAAGGGTGCGGGGGGCACTGAGCAGCATCGGACGCGGTCTATGCATATCTTCGCGATCAGTTGTGACATCAAGCACAATCTGTCGCTGATATGGTGCTCGCGGCTAATGATTTTTATCACGGTACCCGTGGCAAGCACGGGTGTCCGGGTGACGCACTTCATCCCTCGTGCGTCCGGTAGTATGATGTGTTCAGATTATGATACTATTTGATATGCTCCTGAACGTAGGTGCTTGGCTGGCAAGACAGGGTGGCTCATCCCACTGTATGCGTACGCGCACGTGGGGCAGGTCCGGTACTCAGGCAATTGAGCAATCCGGCTGCGGCTGGGCTCCTCGCATGTGAAGATTTGCACAAACCAGAGGAAACATGTGTGCAGTGCCCCCCTCTGTGTCTTTGACACAATTCAATGAGTTGTGCGCACGGACGCTTGGCCAGGCTGCCGCAGCGGCCCGGCTCAGCAGGCCGAGAGCCAGCGTAGCTGGGGCGCCCCCCTCACAGGGGAGCCCGGCCGGCTCTGACGCTGCGCGGCCCCGCAGAGCTCAGCCGCATGAGGCGGTTGGGCAGCCTGTGAGGAGGATTCTTTAAAGCCCCGTAGTCCCAAGCTCAAGCTTACAGCTGGGACGCCTTGGCCACGCAGCCATTGGCCTCCGCCCACTCCACGAATGCCCCCCAGTTCTCGTCGCCGCGCAGCGTGCGGCAGCTGCCCACCACCACCAGCGCGCGCCGCGCGCGCGTCAGGGCCACGTTCAGGCGCCGCCAGTCCTTCAGGAACCCGATCTGCAGAGGTGGCAAAACAGTATGGGCGTTGAAGATCGAACACCTCAGAGAGGCGCCCGCCTGGCGAACCACACAACAACCTCCAACAACCTGGTGCAAGACGCAGGCCGTTGACGGGCCCTACTTGCCCGCGCGTTGCGATAAAGCTTGGACTCTTGATCCGCTGGCCCCGTGACTGCAGCCTCACCTCGCGCCGCGAGTTGCAGCGCACAGCAGAGAACACGATGACCTCCTTCTCTCGCCCCTGGTAGCCGTCCACCGACTTGCACTCCAGCAGGTTCAGCCGCGCCGCCTCGTCTGCGGTGCGGGTGCAGGCGGGTGTCGTGTGTCAATGTGGGAGCGCAGGGTGGGAAAACAAGAACAAAAACTGCTAAGAATCTGATGTATTGCAATGCTTTTGATGCTGCGCACGCCGACCCCGGGAGACGTATGGCAATCATGTTCGAAGGGCCTGGGGTACTTGCAGGGTGGGGGTAGTTGCAGGCCTACAAACCTAGGTGCAGGGCGCACCAATGCGTTGCGGGCTCAAGCCCTGACACGCAACAACAGCTTGTCGGCTTCCCATCTCACCGTCGTCGTCGCCCCCGCCGCCGACCTTCGTGGTGGTCTCAAACGGCAGCTTCCGCGCCAGCAGCTGCACCTGGGCCTTGTAAGGCGAGATGATGCCGATCTGGCCCGTGCGCAGGCCGCACCGCTCCACCAGCCTCGTCACCAGCCGTACCACCACCTCGGCTTCCTAGGGGCGTAATTGATTACGAGGCAAGCAGCCGGCAGTCCAAGGTTGTGATTCGTGGGTTGCAAACGCACAAAAGCGGCTGCTGTGCGGCGCCTCTCGCCACGAGCACCCGCACAGAAGCGCATTTAATCACTACCACTACTGTTGGCCCAGCTAGTAGGGCAGGGTGCGTCGACGTGCGTCCGGCAGGTAGCTTCCTGCAGGCCGCACCTTCTCGTTGCTGTGGCTGCCGCGCTGGCTGGTCTGCTCCTCGCCGTCCACATCCACCAGCACCACGTTGTGGCTGGCCGATGGGAATGCAAAGCCTTGGGGCCGTGTGCGGTCGGCGGCCCTCACGCCGTCGACCAGCAGGCCGTCGTAGAACTGTTGAAGTGAGCGGCAGGGCGCGCATGCACATGTTATGCATGGACCAAGTTGAGTGCACAGACGGAGGGGGAGTGCATTGCAGCAAGGCATTACGCAAAATCAAAGCGTGACAATGGGGTTGCAGACCACTTAAATTGCATTCTTTGGCTGATGGGTAAGCAATGACTAGTTGCGGTCGGCAACACTTCAGATATTGCGGGGCTGCCCCCGGGAGCATCTGGAATGGTGGCCAAGCGCACCTGTGCATTTGGGAAGGCTGAAAGTGACGGGTGCATGCGGTACTGCACCTGTGGATTGAAAGGTAGAGATCCATGCAGAACTCACGCGGTGTGTATGCATGCTGCCATGTTGGGGCAAGCTCCTTTCATGAAAATTGCAGGCAGACGGGTCAAGCCTCCTCTGGCACACTTCCATGTGCACCGGGTTCATCCCGCGCTGAATTGTGCTGATCGGAAATCTGAGCGACCCCGACGCATGTGGCGCACCACCAGCCTACCTGCAGCAGGGCGCTGGGAGCCCCTGCGTCCATCAAGCGCTCAAACAGGCTCTTGCCCAGCCCGCCTTCCTTGGCAGCCTGGCTCTGCACCACGGGTGGCAGCTGCTTGTGGTCTCCCACCAGCACCAGGTGCCTGCTGCCCTTCATGATGGGGATCAGCGCCTCGGGCCTGCGCAGCGCATACGGAGGCAGGTCTCACGGCTCCCAGTTTGAGCTTGAAGTAATCATCATGGGAAGCCTGCGGCTGCTGCAGTGGTGCGCTGCAACAAATGCCACGCTGACAAAGCCGCAGCAGCAGGCGCAGACTGCAGGGGCAGCGGTGACGGGCCCGCAAGCAAGCAGCAGCAGCAGCATCAACAGCAACAGCAACAGCAGCGGCAACAGCAACAGCAACAGCAACAGCAACAGCAACAGCAACAGCAACAGCAACAGCAACAGCAACAGCAACAGCAACAGCAACAGCAACAGCAACAGCAACAGCAACAGCAGCAGCAGCAGCGCAGCAGCTGCAAAAGGCGTCAGTAGCAGTTGGCACTCATGGCATGGGGAAGCATGTGATTGTGGCCTAGCTCCGATCAACAACCTTTGCCTGGTCTCACTCACTCCGCGGCCTGGCTTGCCTCATCCATGATGACCAGGTCAAAGCTTCGTCCGCTGAGCTCCGGCCCGCCCGCTCCCACGCACGTCACGCCCACAATGTCAGCTGCAGCAAGCAGCTCGCAGCGGACCATGTCCCTGCGCCGGCGCTCGCCGTGCCGGGCTTCGTTGAGCTGACTCCGTACCTCCCAAAAATCGCACCTGGTACAGTGTGTGGTGATGGGTAACTTGAAGCAACCAGGCAGGCGGAGGGCGGTGCAGGCAGGCAGGCAGGCAGGCAGGCAGGCAGGCAGGCAGGCAGGCAGGCAGGCAGGCAGGCAGGCAGGCAGGCAGG
>NW_014013075.1:7231-9924 GCF_000611645.1 Monoraphidium neglectum | reverse complement strand
GCAGGCAGGCAGGCAGGCAGGCAGGCAGGCAGGCAGGCAGGCAGGCAGGCAGGCAGGCAGGCAGGCAGGCAGGCGGGTAGGTAGGCAGACGAGGCAGACACACTTGCGGCTTTCGTTTATATGGTAAGCGCTGGAATAGCAGGCACCCGACACGGGCTGGCGACAGTCAGCCCGATATGACTCATATTGGGCTGGCATTGGATGCAGGCGTGACTAAGCACGCCTGCACGCAAGGCGCCTGCAAGCGTACTAGGGTCGCACCCGCTGTGCACCTCCAAGCCCCTCTTGTTGTCCTGGTTCATCTCTCGAAGCCTCTGCGTGAGCTGCCGCACTTTTGCCCGGAGGTCGCACAGTTCTTTGTCCTGTTCCACCAGATACCGCAGGGTGTGTTTCACCAGGGGGCCGCGCACCCGTACGGGCTCGCCGATGCGCACAATGTGCAGGCCGTCTATGGGCGAGACATCCAACCCGCAGCAAGGAGGAAGGTGGCAGCAGGCGGAGCGGGCAGCTGTCAGGTAGGCAAAGTGAATTGCATTGTGCCACTGGCCGTGGCTCTCAAACTCTTGGGGCGATTCGAAAGCAGGAAGCGCGGAGATCGAAAGCAGGTTGTTGGGCTATCACTCAGTGGCAGCAAGCAAAGAAGGTGGAAAGCTGCTGGGACATATCCTGGTGCAGCCAGCAGAGCATGGCTGCACCTATGCCAGGCACGGCAGCTTGGGCTGACTGCCGCACAGCTGTGTGGACCTGTCCGCCTCCGCAGCAGCTTTACAAGGCGCACAGGTCGCTGCTCAACAGCAACTCACCTGCCAGGGAGCGCTCCAGCACGTTGTCAACCGCAATGTTGGACTGAGCAGTCACTAGAATCGTTCCTCGGTGGCCCCATGTGCGGCGGAGGTAGTAGATGAGCCCGCAGATGGTGGTGGTCTTGCCAGTGCCGGGCGGGCCGTGCAGCAGGGTGAGCGGGTTGAGCAGCACCGTCGCCATGGCGACAAGCTGCGAGCTATCGAGGCGCCCAACGCTGCTCCTGCCGCCCAGCATGCCGTCGTGCTCCATTCGTTTCAAGAACTAGTAGCGTTTTGTTGGGGGTGGTAGGTGTGTATATGGGCCACACGAGATTCGTTCTGGCAGCATTTTGCTTCAGGCAAAAAGAGGTTTGCCGGAGTGGGCATGAGGAGTGACAAGACCCTTCTGGCCAAGGCAATGCTATTGATGCAGCCATCCAAGCCTTCCCCGAGACACGCTGGAAACAGTAAACATCACACACACCAGGGTTCAAAACAGCAAAGCCAGCACCAGCTTCGCATATGTACGCCCACACACGCACCTCTGCAGTGCGCGTCGCATCAGGCTCGCCGCCAGGCAGGACCTGGCGGGCCCATCGCAGCGCCGCATCAGGCACCAGCGGGGCTGGCTCGGATACGCTTGGAACACCCTCCAGCCCGGCGAGCAGGCGCTCCATGTTCTGGCCAACTGCGCCCACCAGCCCGCTTGCGATCCCGTTCCCACCGCTGTTGTCATTGTCATTGTCGTCTGTCCCTCCTCGCAGCTGCTGCCCGCTGAGCGTGCCGAGGAGGATCGGCCGCAGTGCGGAGCTCTCAAACGTGCCGCTGTGCAGCTGCCGGCGGCCAAAGCCGACCCTGTCCAAGACGAAGTTCTTGAGTGCCGCAACTCTAGATCTCTCCTCTGTGCTGTGCCACATCGCCAGTAGCGCCAGCAGGGCTCGTTCATAGGTGAGGGTGTTAACTGCAGAGTCCAACCTGCGGCGTGTGGCGCGAGGAGGGGGGTGGGCGGGGCACAAGAAGGCTCGGGGCACGTCAGGGGATGCCCGCAGGCTCACGAGGCCAAGTTTGCAAAGTAGCTACACCAGGCATGGCAGCAGCAAAGATAGCAGCAATTCAATCTAGCTCAACAACGGTTAGCAATTGAGAACTTATAATTCAGACAATATAATTCAATCGCGCGCATGCGGCAACAGCACCTTTGTGCTGTTGTTTTTGAGTAATCAATTATGGAAGTACTGTAACACACATCAACGCGTGCGTGCTACCTCCTCATCTTCACCTCCAGAGCTTCCGCCGGTCATGGCAGATATCATCCGCAAAGCTGACCGCCACCTTGATCCACCCGCAGCCCTTCTCAGTCACCACCCCTGATGTAATCTCGTCCTCGTCAGCATTCAAGGGGTTCACTTTAGTAGGGCAGATGGTCAGAGTGTCGCCAATCCTGTTCACCGGTTTGTGGATTGGGCAGGGGAACGGGCGGGGCTCTGTGCTTGTGCACTCCAGTAGGCAGGCTGACCTGTTTGGCGAATATCTACACAGCATTGCGGGGCGTGTTGCACTAATTTCTGTGGCTTGCGCCGTCCTATATAGCTGCGCCGTCGTGTCAATTCTTGTAGTATCTGTACGCCCAGGTGCTGGTGACATCACCCCAGGCCCAGGATCCCAGCTGCAAACTAGCAGAATCACTCAAGTGCTCAAGTGAGCCTACCCAAAGGCGATCCTGGGCAGCTCCTGTCCCTCTTTGGCGCCGAATTTGACCTGCACGGTGCGCAACACACAGCATCGGAGCTCAGCGCAGCCCGTTGATGGCTACCAACTGGTGCGGAAGCGCGCCGGCATCCACATGCATGCGACCCCCATCATATCAGCAACCCGACGCGTCAGCAGGCTGGGCAGCAGGTAGCACGATAA
>NW_014013075.1:4138-6816 GCF_000611645.1 Monoraphidium neglectum | reverse complement strand
TTGGAAGCCGGTTCAGATCGATCCTTCACCTGAGTGCTGTAGGACACAAACACTGCAGAACTGATGGAACAGGCCTATAATAATCCCGTTTTCGGCGGGGCAGGCCAGCAGCAGCCTCCACCGGATCCTGCCGGAACATCCGACACGGCCAGGCCCGACCCGGCCGGCGCTCACCATGAGGCCATGGAAACGGAGGACACACAAAATACCGGTGGGGTCGTTCCGGAAGGGCAGGGTGGGACCGGCGCGGCCGATGGGTCGGCGCCGGGTGGCCGCCTTGCGGACATCCTCGCGGGCGCATTCGCGCCGGACACCGCGGGTGGCCTGGCGGGCGCCGCAGGGATTACAGTCTCAGCAGACCCTGAGTCAATAGCGCGGCTTAATGCGCTCGCGCGCGTTTTCCGCGAGCCGGGCACGGCTGACGCCATTAATGCACTCATGGCGGCGCAGCAGCAGCTCACGACTCAGCGGCTGAGTGCGCCCTTCACCCTGGGATCATCACTGCCCCACATGCCGCCTCTGGCGGAGTACCCATCTGTGAAGGGCCAGACCTTTGAGTCCTGGTACGAGGCCGAGATGCGGCCTTGGCTGCAGCTAGTAGGGGGCAGGGCGCCCCGCGAGACCTGGGTGTCGTACACCCTGCGGGCGATGAAATTTGATCTCAGGCAGCGGGTGATGGCTTACATCCAGGCCTTAGGCCTTGACCCCATGACGCTAGAGTGGGAGCAGTTCAAAGCCATCATGTTCCAGCAGTCCTTCCTGCCCCACCCAAGCGAGATAGCAAAGCGTCAGCAGCTGATGAAGCCAATCAGTGCCGGCGCGGTGGCCAAGGCCAGCGCCTTTGATACCGTTGCCACCATGTCAGACCTCACCCGCCAGTTCCAGCAGTGCAACCCGCCGCCCAACACATCGTGCGGCTGGTGCCAGAGCACCATGGTAGCGATGGGCATGAACAAGCTGCCGCCCACGCTGGCTGAAATAGTGGCGGTGCACCCGCACAAGGGCGAATGGAAAACCTTCGCTGAATGGTCTAACTACGTGATTGACATTGCGCCCACGTGGCTGCACCAGCTGCAGCAGAAGGAGGCAGCCGCGCGCGCCCAGGCGCAGCTGCTGCAGCAGCAGCGGCGCCAGCAGCAGCGCCCCTATGAAAGCGGTGGGCGCGGCGGCGGCGGCGGTGGTGGCGGCGGTGCGCCGCCCCACCCTAAGCGGGGCTGGGACGACGCCGAGTACGGCGCACCCCCGGGAAAAGTCCGCAACTGGGAGGACTTCTCTTACCGCTATGAGAATGCCATCTGCTACGAGTGCAACTCCCCCGGCTTCACGCCAAGCCAGGGCTGCCTCGTTTGTGGCCACAAGCCCGTCTTCAAGCGCGGCGATGGCGGCGGCCGCGGAGGTCGCGGGCGCGGTGGCCGCGGCGATCGTGGCGGCCGCGGCGGCCGCGGGAGGCTGGGCCGTGGCGATGCTGGACGTGGCGACCAGCAGGTGTGCGGGGTGTTGATTGAAAATGATATTGACGACGCATCTGACATGCAAATTGATGAGCCTTCTCCTCCTATTGTTGAACCTAAAGTGGCTGCGCGCCACAGCCCATGCAAGGGCAAGGCTCACCAAGATGATTTGACTGATGAGCAGTTGGAAGATCTAATCGAGGAGTTTGTAGCTAATGATGAATTAGCTTTGTATGAACGCCAGCTGGCTGAGCGTAGACTGCAGCGTGAAGCCTCTTCGGCTGCTGCAGCCGTGACATGCGCCCAACACGGGGACGCTGCATCGCCGTCCGGCGACGCACCCCCCGGACATGATGTGATAATCGGCAGGCACATCCTGCCTGCTGAATTGAATGTTCTGTCTCAAAGGGCAGGTGTCAAGTTCACTCTTGATGCCACCGCACCTTGCCCTAAGTCGGCTGTTTGTGCACAAAGCTGCACAAGCTCAGAGTTTTTGCAACACCCAGTGAAAGGCAATCATGTGTGGATGTGTCCTGATGCCCCGCAGCTTCATGAGCTGCTTGATCATTACATGGCAGCAAAGAAAGATTCCCCTGATGATACCAGCCTATGTGTACTGCTGCCTAAGTGGATGGCCAATCGGCACCCACTTTTGAAATCCATGCAGCTAATTGCTGAATATGGAACAGGATACCACCTGTTCGGCCAAGGCAACAAGAGGTTGCCAGGCACAAAGTGGCCAATGCAAGCCTACTTTGACCCACCTGCGGTACCTCACAAGCCTGATAAACACGGCCAGCTGGCCATGCACTACAAGTGCTCTATTGCAGGGCGCAAGGCAACATGCTTGCTTGACACTGGTGCCCAGGGATCTCATTACGTAAGTAAGCGATTTTGCTTGCAGCACGGCATCGCCATCACTCCAACAACGGGCACAATCTTGACAATGCTTGATAAATCAACTTGTGAAGTGGTTGGAGAAACAACTGTTGCTGTGCACTTGCAGGGATACCATGACAGGTTGAAATGTGAAGTCATGGACATGGTTGGGGCCTATGATCTCATCCTGGGGAACGAGTGGTTGGATTCCCACAATGCGCTCATTGACATGGAAACTAAGCGCTGTACCATCTCCACTCCCCTGGGTCGGCTAACCTTGCAATCACAAAAATCACAGATAAATGAAGCCCCAGGCCCTGCAAATGACTCAGCTGCAACCGTCATCAG
>NW_014013075.1:0-3708 GCF_000611645.1 Monoraphidium neglectum | reverse complement strand
CGGCATCCAGCTACGGCGGATGCTGCGGCGGAAAAGGGTTGACATTCACGCCTTGGTGCTGGTGCGGCACGTGTCCTCTGATAGGGCTGGCATCGTTGAACACGTAAGCTGTGTGCCGCCTGTTGCGGGAGGGCAACCTGACGTTTTCATGGTGCCGCCAGACCAAATTGAAGTTCTGCTCAAACGATATGATGAAGTGTTCAAATCTGAATTACCAGGGTTGCCGCCATGGCGTGATGTTCCCCCTGTGATTCCCCTTGAACCTGGGGCAAAGCCAACTAATAGGCCAATGTTTAGATACTCCCAAAGGGAAGTTGAGGAAATGGAACGGCAAGTCAAAGATTTGCTGAAGCGTGGGCTGATCCAGCCCTCTTGCAGTCCCTTTGGGGCCCCAGTGCTGTTTGCCAAAAAGAAAGATGGTTCATTGCGGATGTGCTGTGATTACAGAGCTTTGAACAAAGTCACAATCCGCAATGCCTTCCCCCTGCCTCGAATTGACGACCTTCTTGATAAGTTGGGAGGAGCCAAGGTGTTCTCCTCCCTAGATTTGACAAATGCCTACATGCAATTCAGGCTTAGGGAAGAAGAAATTGAACGAACGGCATTCAAAACGCCGTTTGGACTATATGAATTCCGGGTTATCCCCTTTGGTGTGACGAATGCCCCACAGGCATTCTCTGCAGCCTTGTCTAAGATCTTTACAGGATATCTGGGCAAGTTTGTGCTCCTGTACCTGGATGATATCTTGATATTCTCTAAGACACCAAGTGAACACTTGCAGCACATTGAAATGGTGCTGCAACGATTGAAAGAGCACCAGCTGTACGTGAAACGTTCAAAATGCGAATTCAACAAGCCAGAAGTACACTACCTCGGCTTTGTTGTTTCAGCTGGTGGCATCAAAGTTGATGTCAGGAAGACACAAGTTGTCAATGATTGGCCTACACCCAAAAATGTGAAAGAAACACGATCTTTCTTAGGATTGGCCAACTACTTCAGACGTTTCATCCAGGGCTATGGCAAGATGGTGTTACCACTTAACCATTTGACAAAATCAAACGTGAAGTTTGAATGGACCGACCAGTGCTCTCAGGCTTTCAACCAAGTGAAGCATGCTCTCACGCATGCNACCTGTATTAGCATTGCCAGATTTCTCCAAACCATTCACAATCATTGCTGATGCCTCTGGTGATGCTGAAAAGGGAGCACTTGGCGCAGTTCTATTGCAAGATCAAAGAGTGGTGGCTCATGAAAGCCGGCGTCTAACCGGCGCTGAATTGCGCTACACCACCACTGAACAAGAAATGTTGGCTTTGATTCATGCCCTGAAGGCATGGAGATGTTATGTGCAAGGTGTTAAATTCACGGTTGTTACCGACCACCAACCGAACACCTTCTTTGAAACCCAGAACCTGATGAATCGGAGGCAGGCAAGGTGGCTGGAGTTTCTNGTCGCAGTTTCGCATTGGGTGGGAGTGGCGGCCCGGCCGGGTTAATGTTGCTGATCCGCTCTCGCGGATACCCCAGCTGGAGCCCACTCACGAAATTGCTTCCATACTGGGAGGGGTACGTGCAACGCGGTCACAAGCCGCTGCGCACAGCCAGTGTGCCACGCCACCTGAGTCGGGACACAAACCCTCTGTCATCGATTCCTTTACTCCTCTGGTGAATCAGTTGATTCTCGGGTATGCTGCTGATGTGAATTACAGCAAGAAAACTTTCACAGCTCAGTTGAAACTTGATAATGGGCTGTGGTACAAAGGGGATGCAGTGGCAGTCCCCGCTGTGAATGAAGTACGGCAAGCAATTCTGCAAGAATTGCATGCTGCCCCATATGCTGGACACTTCTCAGTGGCCAAAACTGAGAATGCTGTGAGACGTTTGTTTTGGTGGCCAGAATTGCTGGCTGATGTCAAGGCCTTTGTCAAAAAATGTGAATGTTGCCAACGCAACAAGTCTTCAACATTGAAGCCTCAGGGACCCTTGAAACCAATGCCAATCCCTGAGCAACCTTGGGAGAGTGTAGGAATAGACTTTGTGGTCAGTCTGCCAATGACTAAGACTGGCTTTGACGCCATTGCAGTCTTCGTAGATCGCCTGACTAAGATGACTCATCTGGTACCAACCACAACCAATGTTGATGCTGTGGGCACTGCTGAGATGTTTAAAACGCACGTGTTTAAACTCCACGGTGTCCCCAAGTCCATTGTGAGCGACCGCGGTCCCCAGTTTTGCAACAAGTTCTTTGAGCATCTAGCTGAATCTTTGGGATCCCAGCAGCTGCGCAGCTCATCTTACCATCCTCAAACTGATGGTCAAACTGAGCGTGTCAACAGAGTGATGGAAGACACGCTGCGGCACTACGTGTGCCCTGATCAGAATGATTGGGACAGTTGGCTCCCGATGGTTGAATTTGCCATCAATGATTCCAAACATGAGTCAACCGGTGAAACGCCATTCTATTTGAATTATGCCAGGCATCCCAGAATGCCTATACATCTTGAGTTGACTGGGGCTGGCAAAGAAATACGACAAGGCCGGCCCCCGGGCATGCCGATTGCACCGGCTGTGCAGAAATTCACAGCTGACATGCAGCACGCTTTGCAGCGCGCGAAACTGTGCCTCAAGGCGGCACAGGATAGGCNAAAAAGCCTATGCAGATAAGAAAAGGCGCCATGTTGACATTTCTGTGGGACAATTGGTTTTGCTGTCCACCAAGAACATTACGTTCAAACATCCTGGCAGTACCAAGTTTCTGCCCAAATGGGTTGGACCGTTCAAGGTCACCAAGCAGATTAATGACGTTGCTTTCCAACTTGAGCTGCCAGAGACCATGCGCAGGTTGCACCCTGTGTTCCACATCTCCTTGATCAAACCTTATGTGGCTTCTGGAACGGTGCAACCCCCCCCACCGGCACTGGTGGATGAAGAGGGTGTATTGTGGCGCGTTGACTCACTGCTAGATCGCAGAGAGACCAAACGCGGTCACAAGAAAGTTACTGAATACTTGATCAAATGGGCAGGCTTTGGCCATGAGCATAATACTTGGGAACCTGCCGATAATATTGGTGACCCTGAATTGATTGAGGACCTTGAGAGACGGCTGCAACAAACAGCAGCACACAAACAGGAGCAGAAGCGCGTAACACGCGCGCGGCGCTCTAAAAAGTGATCATGATCCACTACACCGCTAACATTCAACCCNCTGCCGGCGCACACCAACTGGCCCTCCCTCACAGGCCGCGGCCGGGCGCTGAGCAGCCCCCATGACGCTGCGATCTGCAGTCTGCGCGTGGCGGCGCGGCTGTTGCGCGGCAACTCCTTGATGCCTGATGACGCTCCTTCTCAAGAAGCAGCGGCGGCGGGACGTGCGAGGCACTCCCGCATTGAAGCGGCTGCGGCAGACGTCAAGACTGCCGCGGCGCGCTTGTTGTAGATACTCTGTGACTAGTCACCCAAATCCTTTGAGTCACTTGCATCAGTTGAATCATGTCAGTTGAACGCAACATTTTGAGTCGTTTGTTCTCAGTTTGATACCCAACTTGACAAGTCAGTTGACAATTGAGTTGATTTGACATTGAAATCACGGTCCGCTCACGAGGAGAGCGGCTGCCCTACGCTGCCCCCACCTTTTTGAATTGATCTGCTCTTTGTTGACACATTGATTTTGACTTGGCCGCGGACGGCCAAGGTTTAAGGGGGGGAGTC
>NW_014013076.1:20242-25497 GCF_000611645.1 Monoraphidium neglectum | reverse complement strand
GAGCAGGTGAGGGAGGGGGGGGATGCCCTGAATGTTGGCTGCGTCAGCGTGAGGCCGTATTCCAATGTGGCGCATGTCGTTAAGGCACCGCGGTGCCCAACAAAGTTGCAACGCCAACCTCGATCCCGCTCGACCCAGCTTCACGGCCGTCCCAGTCGCCACGGGTCCTCCGCCGCACGCACCACGGGCCAGGTGGCGCCCCCCTCCGCCGGCCGCGCCTCGGCGCCCCTGCGCCGCTTCCCGCCGCCCCACTCGCCGCCGCCGCCGAGGCTGCCGCCGCGCCGCTTTGCCGTGCGCCGCGCCTCCAGGCGCGGGTCGCCGCTCGCGCGCGTCAGCAGCAGGTCGAGCGCGCCCGCGCCGCGCGCGCGCCGGAGCGCGGTGACGACGCACCCCTCCAGGCCCGCGCCGGCCGCGCGGAGGCCCATATTCAGGTTCAGCGCCGGCGTGATGCGGCTGACAAACCTGTCGCCCCAGGGCCGCCCGTCCACCTCCAGCTGCAGGCTGATGTCGAGCGGCAGGGGCACGCCGGGGAACCAGGTGGCGACCATGACCTTGGACACGTTGATTCCGGCACTGGGGATGAAGCGCTGGAGCTGCGGTTTTGGTTGCGAGGAGGGTGGCATGAGGTTGTGGGTGCGCAGAACTGCTGCATGGGGAAAGACGCCGGGTGAGGTCTGCCACGGGGCGTGCATGGGGCGGCCGCAGGCATGTGAGCGCAGGGGCACAGCATGGGACCTGGCATGCAGCTTGCATGCGCGTTGCCTGCACCGCGCATATGGCTTGCATGCGTCTTGCATGCCCCTTGCACGGCGCCGGCATGCGCCTTGCATGGTGTTTGCATGCAGGTTGCTCGTCTCAGTGGTCAATGCGCCTTTCATGACATGAGTCGATGCCCACCGTCTGCCAGACGCTGCCGGCAGGATGGGCGCCGCCGCTGTCGGGCTCGCACGCAGCACCATCATCGCCGCCGCCGCCGCTGCCGTCGCCGCTGAGTTGCAAGCTCTCCTCATCCTCGCCCAGCGCATGATCTGATCGCCTCCCCTCCCCGCCGCTGGCCCCCGAATGCGACTGCCATGCCCTGCCCTCGTGCTCCTCCTCCCCTTCCTCATCCATCCAATCTGCCGCTGCGAGCGACCCCTTCAGGCCCGCAGCCGTCCTGCCATGGGCCGGCAAGCAAGACTTGCCATGGTCGGAGGGGCAGTCCGGGGATCCGAGCAGCGGGCCGAAGGCCTCCGCCCCAGGGCTGCCTGAGCCGCTGCTGCTGCTGGCGCGCGCGCGCGCGGCGGCGTCCGCAACCGCCGCCGCAGCTGCGGTCGCCGCTGCGGCCGCCGATGTGGGGGCACCTGGTGAGAGCAAGGGACGCTGAGGTGCCGCTCCGAGGGGAGCTTGCGCCTCCTGGACGACGTCTGCCATGGCTGGCTGCCCGCGAGCGCTCGTTGCGTGCTGCTGCCGCTGCTGCTGCTACCGCTGCTGCTGCCGCTACCAATGCTGCTGCCACCCCAGGAGTGCTGCCGTGGATCTCACAGCACAACGCGAACTGATTGATTTGAAACTTAGCGCGTGAAATGAGTGCGCCGTCAGGGCCGAGTCTGCCGTATCTGGGTGCTGTGTCGCGCTGTGAACAACTTTGTCGCGGCGGAGACGAGCGCGCTCAACAGCTCATTGGCATTCATACATGTGCCTGACGAGCCCCTGTTGCAATATAGACGAGGCTTGCTGCACACCCGACACATTTCCGTTGTGGTGCGCAACGCATAACTTCATCACTGGTCAATGCGCTGGCGGCAGGGCGGCCGGAGCCACCCTGCAGCCTCATGCTGATTTGTGACCAACAGTGCGATGATGCAACAAAAGTAACTGCAGCTTTGCCTCCCTCATCTCATCATCATGATGCAGCGCCACCACCTCATAAGCGACGGCCCCAGCGTCCCCGTCGGGCTGCCTCCATTAGTACTACATCACGGTACGAGAGCCCATGGACGCACCTGGGGGGGGGGGGCGCGTTGGCGCATGACTGCCATCTTCCCAGCTGGCATCTTCGTTGATGAGGATGGGGGGGGGGGTTGGGTATTGAGTGCCAGCAAGCACACCGAGCCGCGAGCACGGATCATTAGGGTAGCACCAGTCAAGAGCACCGCTGCACAGCAGCACCGAAAGACAGCTATGCGCCGCCAACAAACATACATCAACAGAGGTGCGTGATATTTGTTGTGCAATTTATTGAATGGCTTCCATGCGCCGTGAACAGCGGCGTGGTGGGTGCTGAGAGGGTGCGCCATGCAACAGCCATCCACAAACCCCAACCACCGGCCTAGGGATATGCCCCTGCCAACTGCACGCGGCTCAAAACACCTCGCATGTCTAGCCAAAGGCGTGACCCGCAGCAGCCGCCGTGCGTCTTTTTGCATCCAGCTTCTGCAATCATATCAATGCCGCTCCGGCGTCACCCTTCATGCACGCCCCTCAGCCAGAGCAGGGGCTACGTGATAGCCGAAGCTGCAGCTCGCCGTGTGAAAGCGCGTCTCGCAACAAAGGCTGACCCTCCTGCCGCTGCTGCTGGTGCAGCCACTTGTGCTAGTGCTGCTGCTGCTGCTGCTGCTGCTGCTGCTGCTGCTGCTGCTGCTGCTGCTGCTGCTGCTGCTGCTGCTGCTGCTGCTGCTGCTGCTGCTGCTGCGCGGAGCCGCTGTTGCCGTTGCTCTTGTTGCTCCTAACAAGTGGCCGAGTTACTGTCATCAGTCCACCACTGTCAAGTGAGACGGAAGAAGCACTGTCAAACCAACAGACTCAACGCCATCAAGGAAAAGCCGGGTTTGTACAAGCAACATCCAGCAGGTACACATTCAAGCTGGCCAAGACGCGCGTTCAGCAAAGTGCTCGACGCTCTCTCAACCGCTGCTGGCCCTCGCCGCCATCCCCTCCATCCAGGCCCTCGCCAGCCCCACCTCCCCCTTGCAGCACGCGCGCCGCAGCCGCCGGTAGTCGGACACCACAAAGCGGTGGCAGCCCAGGGGCGCCGCCGTCGCCGCGTCCACGGCCGCCAGCACGGCGTGCAGCTGCGCCTCTGGCAGCCCCAGCGCGTCAGCCGCCCTTTCAACTTCATTCAACACTGCTGCCACCGCAGTCGCCGCTTTTGCCGCGGCCGTCGCCCCATCCTCGATGTCAAACTGCAAAATCTCCCGCAGCTGCAGCGCGGCGAGCGACGCGGACTGGGCACCGGCGCCGCCGCTGGACGCATGAGCACCAGGGGTGGCGCCCGCCGCCTTAGCCTCTGGCGCATTGCTGCTGGGGCCCGCAGTGGCGCCCGCCACAGGTCTGGGCAAGGCGTGGGCCGCTGGAAGCGGTGGCGCAGGGGACTCCGTTGCATGCCCTCCGCCACGGCCGCCCTGCTGCTGCTTGCCGCAAGCGGCGCCCTGTGTTGCAGCCTCAGGTGCCTGCTGCTCGCACGGCCGGTAGCCGCCAGCGCCATCGCTCCGTTCTCCATTGAATACTGCACCTGTGGCCGCCTCCTCCTTTGAGGTCCTGGGCTGCCGCTGCTTGCGCTGCTGCCGCCGCTGCCGCCGCTGCTCTTGCCCCTCTGGTGCATGCTGGTGGCGAGCTGGCACCTCCGGCGGCCTCCGCTGCGGCTGCGGCGGCTGCGGCCGCTGCTGCTGTGGCTGCTGCGGCTGTTGCGGCTGCCGCAGTTGTTGCTTGTGGTCCGACAGCTGATTTTGACCATGCCCCATCTCGTCACTGGGGTTGCTGCCGCTGCCCATGCGTGCCCTTCCACACCCACTGTCAGCAGCACGCACGCCCTGGCCTGTCGTCACAGCCGCCGCCGGCAGGCGCCCCGCCAGGCTGGAGATAATCAGGTCGATTGCAGGTATCAGGCCTTGCACAGAGGGCCGCCGCCGGAACGCCGTTATCTTGCAGCCGGCCAGCACCTTGAACGGGGCGAGCAGCTGCTTGCTCATGTAGTAATTCAACGTGATCGTGCTGTCGAAACGCGACCCCCAGGCCTGCCCGTCCACCTCCAGCTGCAGGCTGACGGGCAGGGGTCGCGGCGCGCCAGGGAACCAGGTGCCCATCATGCGCTTGGGGACGGTAATGGACGGACATTCACAGGCTGGGACCAGCTGATCCTGCACGTGGCAGTGGGGCGGGGGCAATTGGAGGGGCAGGGTGTTCGTGTTGGACTGAGCACAGCTGCACGGGCAGCGCGTTCATGGGGCTAGCCTGAACGTGCTTGCTACAGCCGCTTGATTGTAGGAAACGCAAGATAAGGCAAGAGGCGAATTTGACTAGGCGCCCTACCATATCCGATCTGTCCAGCCAAGTAATGCAGACAATGCCAATTGCCAACTCACAGTGGGCCACAGGCTGTCTAGACGCTGCCGCCACGGCGGCACCTGCAGTCCAGATCCTGGCGCCGGCTGCTCCTCGCCCCTTTCGTCGCCCTCGCTGTCACTCTCGCTGTCGCCCTCGCTATCCTCTGTGCTGCGGCCGCTGCTGATCTGGTCTTCCTCCATGGCATCCCTGCGGTTCTCCTGGGCCTCGTTCTCGGCCTCCTCCGCGCCATCCCGCTGCTGCTGATCACTCGTGTCCGTCTGCAACTCCTCCTCGTTCCTGTTGCTGTCATCGCCCTTTTCTGCTTGCTGCTGCTGCTGCTGCTGCTGCTGCTGCTGCTCTTGCTGCTGCTGCTGCTGCTGCTGCTGCTGCTCTTGCTGCTGCTGCTGCTGCTGCTGCTGCTGCTGCTGCTGCTGCGGCGGTGGCTGCGGCCGCTGCTGGTGCGGCGGCGGCGCCTGACGTGGCCTTTCACAATGCCCCGTCCCCTCGAGGGGGTTGCTGCCGCTGTCCTTGCGCATGCTGCCGCCCACCTCAGCTGCACGCACGGCCTTGTCCACCGCCGCCAACGCCGCCGGCCGGCTGTAAACAATCAGGTCGATTTTGGGTAGCCCTTGCGCTGAGGGCCGCCTCCGGAACGCCCTTATCCTGCAGCCGCCCTTGTCCCGCACCTTTTCAAACGGGGCGCGAAGCTGCTTTCTCATTTGGAGATGTGCTGTGATGGAGCTGCAGAACCTCTCCCCCCAGGGCTGCCCGTCCACCTCCAGCATCACGCTGACGGCCAGCGGCAGCCGCACGTCGGGGAACCACGCGTCCATCATGCGCCTGGGGACGCTGATTGTCGGCTTGCGGCTGGTCGGGACCACCTGGGCCTGGGCATGTCCGCGGGGTGGGCGCAAGCGGGGGGGGGGGGGTACGGTGTGTATCCGCTCAAC
>NW_014013076.1:18736-19411 GCF_000611645.1 Monoraphidium neglectum | reverse complement strand
GGGGGGGGGGGTACGGTGTGTATCCGCTCAACGTCGCTAGGGGGCCGGGGGCGTCGATGCCATCAGCCTGAGCGTGCGTGCTGCAGGAGTGCGACAGCGACGTGCTTGTGGAGAAAGCACACTTGCACTAAAAAAGCTCGTGCAACGAGGCGCCTGGCCTTGTGGATGACATCTGCAGATCAGGGTCTGGACAAAGCATCAAAGTCGCCTCACGGTGGTCCAGAGATCGTCCAAGCACTGCCGCCGCTGCGGCGAGCGTTGTCCAGATCCTGATGCGGGCTGCTCCTCGCCCCCTCCGTCGCCCTCGCCCTCGCCCTTGCTCTCGCTTCCGCCGCCGCCCTCGCTATCCTCTTCGCTGCCGCCGCTGCTGATCTGCTCTTCTTTCACGACATCCCCGGCCTCCTCCCGGGCCTCCGTCTCGGCCTCCTCCGCGCCGTCCCGCTGCGGCTCGTCGTCCGCCTCTGCCTCCCAGTCCTTCTCCATATCGCCGTGCTTGCCTTCACTGCCTTTGTCTGCTGGCCCCAGCTCCCCCCCCTGCCGTCGCCGCTGCCGCTGCTCCCGCTGCTGCCGCTGCTGCTGCTGCTGCTGCTGCCGCTGCTGCTGCTGCTCCCGGTGGTGCTCCTCCTCCTGCTCCTCCTCGTCCTCCTCCTCCTCCTCCTCCATCCGCAAGTCGTC
>NW_014013076.1:0-18537 GCF_000611645.1 Monoraphidium neglectum | reverse complement strand
CTCTCATCCCCATCCCCGCTGTCCCCGCCGCTGTCCTCCTCCCCGTCGCCCTGTGGCCGCTCCAAGAGGATGTCGACCGCCGCGGGGCCCGCTGCACGCCGAAACCCCGTCGCGCGGCAGCCGGAGAGGTGCTTGAACCGCTGCAGGCCCCGGTATATGCTGCCTCCCGCGGTGATGCGACTCTGGCAGCGCTGCCCCTGGGGCTGTCCGTCCAGCACCAGCTGCAAGCTGATATCAAGCGGCAGCTTCACACCAGGAAACCACGTCGGGACCAAGGCGACCGGCACCCCAAGAGCCTGGAGCTGGTGGTTGTGGCTGCTGAGGGTTTGGCTCTGCGGCCCACACAAGGGGAGAGGAGGCGAGCGGTTGGACGGGCTAAAGGGGCGCGGTGGGGAAACACAGGGTTCCAGGGGTGGGGGGAGGTGACCTGGAGAGGTTGAGGTGTCCGCACTGCTGCTTGCAACGCTCTGCCGCTGCGAACACGCAACGTGCAAGCAGCCTGTGATCTTGTGATCACGCTGTGGGTTCCGCGCCCACCACTCTGATGAGGGTCCCGACAGGCGCGCCATGCCTGGCCGTGCAACGGCCAATGCCACCGGCACCGCCACCAGCGTCGCCACCAGCGCCACCACCAGCGCCAAGCACGTCAGGTAAGCTGCCGCCAAATGCCTTTGGGCTGTCGCCCCCCACTCCCTGTCGTGTGTGCGCCTTGGCTGGCTGTGGCGCCATTGCTTGCGGCTGCGGTGCTGTTGAATACGTAGGGGCGCAGGGACGCTGCTGCTGGTCAGTTTGAGACGGCAGGGCAGCATCAGTGCTGGCGCCGCCCTCGCCCGTCGGGGAGGGAGACCGCCGTTGCCGCTTCCCATGAGCTCCGCTGCTCATCTCGCTGTTGCTACGCTTGATGTCACGCATTTGTGTAGACCTAAGCCGCAGTTCGGCTTGTAGCTATAATAGTATAAACAATGTGATACGGTGGGTGGCACGACGATCTGCATAACATGTCAAGTACACGTGTCAAGAGACGGTGCTTCGTGGAATCAAGCGTAAGAGATCATGCGAGCCAGCTCGCAGAGTCTATCATAAACAACCCTGCCATACGGTAGTAACCAGCCGGCAACCGCATCATATAGAAGCATCAACGAGTTTTCTCTCGCACTGAAATCGGTTTTGCAGCCTATTTCAGCACAGCTATGCTCCGGTGTTCAAAGCATGCTGCCCCTTTGCATGGCCTGCAATGCATGCTGTGCCTGCTGTGCACACTTTACTGCGATTGGCCGGTGTGGTGGTGGTGTCTTGCCATCACGCTTAAAACGTGTCAGACAGCCTGAATGTTGTCAGGGCGTTGTTGTGCCCCATTGATGCGCAGGCGTGCACGCACGCACGAGCGAGCGCGCGCGCGCGCGCCACGCACGCTCGCCCCCCCCCCCCCACCCACACACACACATGCACGCATGCGCTCGCGAGCGCCAGCTGCGAAAGGCGCCGTGCACCCCCCACAGCCTCACGCCCTCCCCCAACCATTGGCCTGTCGCACCTCCGGCAGGTTGTGCACCTGTTCCAGCCTGCTGTCCCTGTTGGTGGCCGCTGCCGGCGGCCACCAGAGCAGTCGGCTCGGCCCACGCGCGGCACAGGGGCGTCAACATCGTCCTCCATCGCGATAACGCGGCTGCTGCCGAGCGCTCATGCCGTTGCTGATGCTGTACTGAGCTCATGCCCCGTTGCTCTGCCGCACCTCGCGCTTCCGCGCGCGCACTCATGCACCTGTGCTGCCGCTTGGCCCCTCTTAGATAGATAGATAGACACATAGATAGGTTACTCATGCCATAGCATCACTGCCATCGGCCCCGCGCTCATAAGAGCGGACCCTCTTCTACTTTGCCCACCCTGCACTGCAGTGATCGACCCAATTATCATCGGGCCCACTGCAACGCCGCATGTATCTGTTGACAAGACAGCACCCACTGGGGGTGGCACGCGCTGGTTGACTTCCCCGAGCACGCAGACCTACGCGCTCAACCATGCTTCGTACCCCTGTCTGCCCATGTGCTGCCTGCACTCTGGTGCCATGTTTGGTTGCGCCGCAGACACATGCACTGCTTTGTTGGGGCCTTTCTCCACGCCTGCTTACAGAGACGCTCTCCGAAGCGTTCACCCGTGGATGATTGCTGCATCAAAACCAATGCTGCTCCTCATGAAGCTGCTCCTGCTGAGACTGTGGCTGTTGCTGGTGCAGCTGCCTATATTGCTGCTGTCTACTACTGCTGCTGCTCCCCTGCTGCTCCTGCTCCCCCCAACAAGCGGACCAGCAATGTGCCCAGCGCTCTGTCAACCACTGCCGGCCCTCGCCGCCATCCGCTCCATCCAGGCCCTCACCAGCCCCACCTCCCCCTTGCCACACGCGCGCCGCAGCCGCCGGTAGTCGGACACCACAAAGCGGTGGCAGCCCAGGGGAGCCGCCGTCGCCGCGTCCACTGCCAAGAGCACAGCATCCAGCTGCGCCTCTGGCAGCCCCAGCGCGTCGGCCGCCCTCTCGACCTCATCAAACACTGCTGCGGCGGCATTCGTCGCCTTTGCCGCAGCCGCCCCATCCTCCGCGTCAAACCGAAGAATCTCGCGCAGCTGCAGCGCGGTGAGCGCCGCGGACTGGGCGGCGAATGGCACCGACTGGGCCGCATCACCGCAGCTGGGCACGTGAGCACCAGGGGTGGCGCCGGCCGCTGCAGCCTCTGGTGGGTGGCTGCTGGGGCCTGCAGTGGGGTCGGCCACAGGGCGTGGCGAGGCGGGGGGCGCTGGAGGCTGCCGCGCAGGGGTCGGCATGGCATCGCGGGCAGGCGCATGCTCTCCGCCCTGGCCGCCCTGACGCTGCTTGCCGCAAGCGGCGCCCTTTGGTGCAGCTCTATGTACGTGCTGTCCTGGCTGGCTGCGCGGCTGGTGGCGGCCAGCCCCGGCGCCCCACCAGTGGCCGCCTCGTCCTTTGAAGCCATGGGCTGCTGCTGCTGCTGCTGCTGCTGCTGCTGCTGCTGCTGCTGCTGCTGCTGCTGCCGCTGACGTGGGGACGGCTGCTGATGGTGCTGCTGCACTAAATCTGGGTCTGGTTCCTGCCTGTGCTCGACCCCACGCCCTGACAGCGGCTCCACGTTGAGCTCCCCCTCCTGTTGCTGCTCTTGCTGCACCACTTGTCCCACGCCCGCGGGCTGATAAGCAGGCCCCGCCACCCCCGCACAATCGCGTTGCCGCTGGGCGGGCGCCGCTCGTGCGCCACCATGCTTGCTGCTTCGTGTCACCATAGACTGCCTCACCAGAATCAGGTCCAGCGCCGCTGACCCCTCGCAGCGGCGGAAGCCCGTCAGCGTGCAGGCCAACTTGCTGCGCTCTAGCTTCTGGATAGCTTCCGCTGAGCTGTCCTCCATGACTCTGAACTTGATACGGTTGTTCCCGTGCGCGTCGCCCACGATGCGCGCCTTGCGCACTTCGCTGCTAAAGCGCCCGCCATAGGCCCGCCCGTTGACCCTGAGCAGCAGGCTGACCTTGAGCGGCAGAGCACGGCCGGGAAAGCAGGCGGCCAGCAGGCCCACGGGGACAGACACGCCGGCGGGGCCAGCGCGTGGGAAGATAGCCTGGTCCTGATGGGGCAGGAGGGCAGCGACAGACGGCTTGCTGCAGCAACAGACGGGTTGCTTGCAAAGGATTTGGCAGGAGCTGTCTGGCGTATCAGACACAGGTGTCTGAAACCCGTGTCGAAATTCTGGCGGGTGCACGGCCTGCATCGGCACAACGGTCATTCGGGTGGCAGGGCGCAGGCTGAAGACTGCGCAGGCGCAAGTGAGCGCAGCCCAGCCCGAAGCAAGCGCTTCCCGGCTTCGAATGACGCCTCACCGTAGGCCACAGGTTGCCTGCTGCGCCAGAGCCGCAGGGAATCCGAGCCGCGGCGCCTCCAGAGGAAGCAGTGGGCCTTGAATAACGGCCCACGGCGGCAGCTGAAGGCCCTGAACTCCCTCGTAGCCGTGGGGGGCCGGGCGGGATGCTCTGCCTTGTGGGCTCTGCGCTGGGACCATGACCAGCGCCCTGCGCGTTGCACGCACTCTCCTGCAATGCCGTTGTAGTTTGCTGCTGCTGCTGCTGGTTCTGCTGCTGCTGCTGCTGGTTCTGCTGCTGCTGCTGCTGGTTCTGCTGCTGCTGCTGCTGCGGCGGCGGCGGCGGTTGTTGCAGTGCTGGCGGTTCCATGGCTGCCGGAGAGCACGGTGGCTCCTCCTTTATGGGCGACTTCCCCAGGCTGGCCCCAGCAGCGCCGTCGCTGCACGGCGGCGCCGCCGCCGCAGTCGCGGCAGGGGCGCAGGGCCGCTGCTGCTCGATGGGCTCTCCCCCAAAATCGGCGCCGGCTGCGCCGGCGCCAAACCGTGGCGGCGGCGTTCCCCCCGCGGGTGCCCTGCCCGCACGGATGGGGGGCTGCTGCCGCCGATTGTGTGCGTCCACCGCGTTGGCGCCACTGGCCTTGTCCTGTGGCAGAGGCGAAACAGAACTCCGTGGGCGCTTCTCACACCGGCCTTCACTGCGCGCCTGCTGCGCAGACGCCGGGCGTCGTGGGGCGAGGAGGACGTGTGCAGTCAGCGGGCAGTGCTGTGCACGCGTGCGATGTGGGGTCCCGTCCTGCCACACAAGCTGTTAAGAAGTGATTGAAAGGGCGGACCGGCCTCACCAAAGCAGCTAGTTGATGCGTGCTATTTGGCACGGTGATGCTGAGGCAAACATATTGGGCTGCGCCTGCAGCTCACCTGGGCAGACTCCAGTTCTCGCAGCTGCAACACCTGGCAGCCTGCGCAGACCCACCCCCACCCCTCCACCCTCATCATGGTGGAGCAGTCGAAAGACTCCCTGCACTCCACGCAGTGCCTGCACACATGGGGGTGGGATGGGGACAGCAGCTAAACGTTCAGCTGTGGGACAGCGCACCGGGTACGAATTCACGTAGCACCCCGCCCGGCGCATCAAGCGGCCGTCGCAAAAAAGCAGGCAAGCCAGCGACGTGAGCCGTTACATGTTTATTAATTTGAAAGGCTTCTGGCCAATGCTTGGAATGCGTATTTTGTGCATGCGTGAGTCAGGTGTCCTAGCTATTTGTTCATGCCGGTCATCTGAAGGTATCTAGGCATCCTACCAGCGTCTGCCTGTGGCAACACCACGGGCGCTCTGATGGTACTTGGCCTGGGGGCCAGCCTCCTCGGCCTGGGTTGCCCGCGTTGGACACAGCTGTGGCGCTCCATATCGCTGCCACAGCTGCTGCTGCTGCTGCTGCTGCTGCTGCTGCTGCTGCTGCTGCTGCTGCTGCTGCTGCTGCTGCTGCTGCTGCTGCTGCTGCTGCTGCTGCTGCTGCTTGGACGGCGCTGGAGGGTACTTGTCATACTCGCTCATAGGGGCAGCGCAAGGCGGCGGCGGCGAGGGCGAGGGCCGTCCTCGCTTTCTCCCTGGCGCTACAGAAGCGGTGCCGCGCGGCGGGCCGTCACGGCCGCGCTGCTCCTGCGCAGCTTCTGGCACATCTGTTAGGGCAGCGATGGTGGTGGAAGCTTCTGTGGCGACCGCAGTATCTCAATGAACGATGTGCGGTGAGCGAGGCGTCAAAATCTTGCAACCTCTCGCGCCATGGCGGCCTTCCAGTGGCTGGCCCAGAGCACACGCGTATGCTGGCATGCCCGTCCACACTCTGTCCTGCAACTAAGCAAGACGTGTCGTGGATCAGGGGCTCTTGATACAAGGGGTGGTCTCACCTGGCTGTCGGGGAGGCCAGGGTCTGTCGCCTCTGCTTCCACCTCCCCTGCTGCTGTCCCCGCCAGCCACAATCAGGCGGCATGAGTCATTCCATCCGAATTGGTCAGCCTCCCCATCGTCATGTAGCACTGCAGCTCGACGAGGGCGCCGTTACATTTATACATATGATGCACACGGGTCAAGGACATGAGGACAACGCCACAGCCACGGACCCAAGCTTCAGCTACACACGCCTTGATGCATTCAATGCCGCTGCCTCTGCTGCCTGGAGGGGTGTGGCGCGCCTCGGTCAGGGCGCGCGCGGGGGGCCGTGCCTTGGTCGAGGCGCTGGGCGTGCGCCAAGCGTGCGAAGCCGTCGGCCTCCCTGATCACCTGTGACTCTTCTAGAAAAGGCGTTGTAAGCACAGATGATGCCAGTGCACCACACGTCTCCCAGGTGGATGGCGCAGGCCGCGTGGACAGCTGGGGAGTGAAAAGAGCGGCATGGACGTGAGCACACACAATCTTCTGAGATCGGACATCAGCAGCAGAGCGCTGGGGGCGCAGGGGTTTGAAAGCAGCCGCAGTTCAAACCACACTAAGCACATGTGCGCAGTAAGACCCACCAGGTGTTCCTGTCACGACAGGCCACGGAGGCGGGTCCACCATGCCTCGCAGCCTCGGGCCACTCGTCCCGAGATCACACCGGCTCAATAACCACGCACAACTCCACGATTGTGCGCAGTAACCAGACCAAGACGCACTGTCGATCATGTGCGGAAGTAGAATGGCGCAGCGAGGTTGCCAGAGTGATGGCATCCCAGTGGTCCATCATTACTAATCTTATGTATAGTTTTGCATACGGTACACATCGCACACCACAACATGGCGCACACAGCGTTTGGCACAGTAACAGGTAGATTGTTAGAGGTCTCGAGCTGCAAGGTTGCTCACATACTTGTCGGCGCGTAACGATGACACCGCAGCTGGCGAGCCACTGACTCCTGAAGGCCTGGCCCTGCATGAAAATTCAGATGGCTGTGAGGACGCCGCCAACGTCCACCCAACAATGAAAAGTAATGCACAGCATTCGAGTGCGTCCCCGAAGCATCGCAGGTGACAGTCATGCCAGCCGTGCGCGTGCGGCACGCAATGCATGTGCCGTGCAGCACTGTGGCGCAATTCAACTTCAAATCATGCAGCGCAACCGCACCAATATCCATCCATCCTTGGGTTGAATGTCTCTCATACATACATTTATAGACTGCGTGGCAAACTTGCTGTAACAATTTGTATTTTGTAGCCAAAAGGCTTCGATTGCCACCCTCGCCGGAAACTTCAACAAACTTCAGCCGCTATCTGACATTTCAATTTCACTGATGGAAGGTGAACTCGACGAGAGCCGATACGTCACCTGTACAGAGTTCCACGTTTGCCTCGATCGACCCTTGCTTGCAGTTTGCAGCGGTATCGGACTATTGGCTGGGTGATGCTGCTCTGCAACACCATCGCAAATAGCAACCTGCCCTCATCGTACATTGTGATTTACTGCTGTGTATGTCTCCAAGTGCCATTGGCAATGCCACAGTGGTGCCGGCAGCGGTGTACTCTTCAGTGTCCTCTTTGATGCAGCAGTTGCATGCGCACATGCACTGCGGTCAAAGTTCGCTCCCAGCCTTGACGACGCGGGTGCCTCCACGGCCCACGATCTTGACACATGTTTGAAAATTGACTGGATCGTTCTTGGAAACGCGTATCCATGAAACCCGAATCATAACTATGACTAGTCTGACAGTCTTGCCAGATCTGGACTAGCTTGTTATTTGCGAGACCCTGATCTCGACAAGCGCCGCTTAGATATGGATATCTGAGCGGATTTTTGGAAATTGAGCCGCCTTGGGAGGCGGACAGGCGGCCAACATGAGCATGAGCTTGGCGCGCACCGCGTCCCAGTCCTCCGCTGGTGGATCGTCTATTGCGTCAGGGACATCCGCTGCAGTCAGGTAGGACCAATTATTAGATTATCGTTGGCAATACGCGTTCAGGGGGATGCGCATGCGTCACTTGCACAAGGCAGCGGTAACAGCGCTGCGTGGGTGCACCGCTGCGGCGGGATGGTGATGGTGATGCTGGCACAATCAAGGCATGCAAACCGCGCTCCGCCTGCTATGATGCGGCGCGTCCTTGATTGCCGCACACAGCGTCGGCGGCGGCGGGCGCGATGGGCTGGGAGATGAAGGAGACGCGCTTGGCTACACCCAGACGATTTGGAACGCAGTGAGTTGGTCATTGGTGCAGGTGTTGGCTGTACTCAGGCACAGCGGACGACAAGGAGGCGGCGGCAGCGGCAGGTGTTCTGGGCGGTGGGCATCGAAGCGCATGAGTTGCGCATGGGGTGTTGGCGGGGTGGGTGCTGCAGTAGGGGTTTGGGGTAGCTGCTGGGCGCAGTGCAGGACCCATGGCCCTGCGCTTGGCCGTGTAGGCATGAGCACGGCAAAGCCAGCCGCCCTGCGGCACAGCAGCTGCTGGCCAGCCGTCTATGCAATTGGCCAACCGCGCGAGCGCGGGCTCAAGGGGCATAAAGTGCCCTTTCAATGCAGACCGCGGGCCGCCGGTGCTGATGCATCACCCAATGCCTCCCGCTCCGCAGCTGCATCGGGGTCTCATGTGCAAGCCCCGCACGCACTTACAATGCGCATGCACTAATGCACAGACGCATGCGTGCCACATCAGACCGCATGCGCGCCCCATGCGCAATCTCGGACACATGCGCAGGCCTTTGGCATGCTTTGGACGCTGTCCAAGGAGCGCTGGGACTTCAATAAGAGATGGGTGGCCATACGGCTGGCCCTCGACCACCTGCAGCTGCTGGCACTGGTGCTTGGGCCCACGTTTGGCTGGGCCCTCGACTACAAGCAGCAGTGAGCGGCTGGCGCGCGCGTGTGAGGTTTTCCCCTCTTGGCTCTAAGCTGCGGGCTCTGGCGCGAGGGTTGGGGCCACTACTGGCTGCAGCCGCGGGCATCATCATGGGGTAGGGTTGACGGCTGTACTTCATGCCCTCTCGGGGCTATTCGCTGGACTCAGGTGGTGGGACGCGCTGGCGGCGCCACTGGTGAAGCCCCTGGTGGCGCCCCTGGTGAGGGCGAGGAGTGAGGGGAGGGCGGAGGCGCTCGGTGCGGCGGGCGCCAGGGCGGTTGCGCAGCGAGCGGCGAGAGGGGCGCGCTGCACATTTGGAGCGGCAGGCGGGCGCCAAGGCGCGCTGCAGGCGCTGTTCTTTGCGGCGTGCTGATCAGGGTCAGTCTGATTGTCTGAACACACAGGCCCGGGGCACACACAGTCGCTCGCCGCAGCCGGCTGCCGGCTGCTGCTGCATTCAGCATGCCTGCATCCACTTGTCACAGACGCCCCCGCCCTCCCCGGATGGCTGGGCACCTCAGGGGTACAAGCCGTTCCTGTGTCTGTTCTACGTGATCGTGGGCCTGGCGGGCGCGACAATGCTGGCGTGCGGCTTCGTGGCGTTCTCATTCGCCAGGAATGGCATATTCCCCAACAAATGGTGCGGCGGTGCGGCTTGCGTTGATCTGTCGGTCGCATCTCTTGGCTCCGCCATCGGCTCAGCTGGTCACCCATATGACTGGCACAAGCGACCGCGAATCGCCCCCAATCGCATGTGCCACTAGCCCACCAACTTCCGACCTCACCCATAAGCCTGGATAGTTCCAGAAGCGGGCTTTTGCGGGATGCTGCGACAATCCTAACCCTAATCCTCACCTCCCCAGCACGGCGGCCGCCACCCTCGCCACCCAACCCCCGCCGCCCCCCGCGCCCCGCTGCGCCGCGCACGCCCCGGCCCTGCAGGCCGACGCGCCTGCTGCGCGCGGTGTGCGGGCTGTTCTACGGCGCCTGCTACCTCGGAGTCCTCAACATCCTGGCGACGCCCCTCGACTGCCAGTACCTGGCGACCAGCTCGGCTGTGAAGATGACGAGCGCGGACTTTGCCGGCGTATGTGAGCGGCTCAGGGGGTGGTGGCCGTGTCGCAGGATTGGGCGGCGTGTGCGTCTCGGGCGAAGGGCATGGAGGGTGACTGCGCAGGCTCATTAGCATGTGTATTGTTGAGTGGAGGGATCTTGGAAGACTTTTAAGGCTCAGTGGCAATGTCGCATGAACACGCATGGTGGATCACCCCACTCACTCGGGACTCACGGGACCCCCGCCGCCGGCCCTCATGCTCGGCCGTCCCCCACCCCTCGTCCCCCCCCCCCGCCACCTGCGCCAGCCTGCAAGCACGCCCCCCACCTGATCCACCTCGGGGTGTCCGCGGTGATGACGCTCCTCGTGGCCCTGGTCGCCCTGCTCTTCGCGCTTTCCGAGGCGTCCTGCAACCTCGGCAGCCACCACCCCATGGCGGCCGGCCACGCGGGCGTGGAGGTCAAGGCGTGGCTGTTCAAGACTGTCATCGTGCTGGCGGCCAACCTGCTGACGGGCCAGAAGTGAGGGGAGATTGTTGGTTGGCTCCTTTTTTGTGCCAGTGTGTGTGAGGGAAGGATAGGAAGAGACCACACACACTCACGCACACATGCATGCACGCTTGTGCGCGCGCGCACACGCAGACACGCGCGCACGCACACACGCGCATGCAGGCAGGTACAGCCGATTGCGGTGGCAGTGGCGGCCGTGTGGCTCACATACATCTACATCAGATGGGTGGGTGCAGCCCTGTAATGGGCGACATAGTAGTCGGCAACGCAGCACGCGCTGGCCCTCGATTTGCAAGGACACAGAACGGTTGCGTGCAGCTTAGGTTGCTCTCACATCGCTTGCGCCCCTTGCGCCCCTGCGCCCCAGTCCACGTATTGCAACCGCACACGCTGACCTGCCTGACAATCCCCTGAAATCCAGGAGCCCTACCACTTCCCCTGGATGAACCACCTCCGCGCCGCCCTGTTTGCGGCGCCGGCCCTCATCTCCTGCGTCTCGGTCCTCCTGCTCTGGCCACCCTCCCGCGCCGACCACGCGCGCGCGTGGCAGATGACGGTCGCGGCGCTCGGGGCCGCGCCGGCGGCGGCGGTGGTGGCGGGGGTGGCGTCCTGGTGGCGGTGGCGGTGGGGCACGCAGCGGGCGCTTTGGGCCTTCAGGTTTGTGGTTTTGGATTGCAGGGGATGGACTTTTGTGACATCTCCATGTCCTTTTTTGCGGCGCGGGGGGGGGGGATGGTCGACAAGGTCAATGGCGTCGGGCGTGGTGGATGCGGCGGGCTTTACTTGCCCGCGCACTTCCATGTGTGCACTTTGTGCATGTACGACCGAAACAGGGTCAGGTGTGTGTGAGAAGAATGGGATATCGAGCTGCGAGGACGTGCAAGTAATCGGGCGCCTCCTGCCGGCATTCCACACACAACGCTCGACCCTCAAGACGCTCACTCCCCCTTCTCCACCCGGCCTCCCTTTCCGAACCGCGTCGCCCCCCTCCCCCCCCCCCCCCCCCCCCGGCGCTTTGCTCCGCCCCGCCCTGGGTGCCTGCAGGACTGCCGACCCCAGCCAGCTGGAAGGCCCCGCCCTGAAGGACCTTGTGCGCTTCGCCGGCCCCATGGAGGCCGACCTGGCCGCCAGGGCGGCCGCGCGCACGTGGACAGACTATTGGGAGGACGAGTTCGACTCGGAGGCGGTGGCGGTGGCCGCGACGATATACAAGGCAAGCGCGGGTGGTGGAATTGGGCGTTGATGCTTGTATCGGTTGATGTTGACGCCCTCAGCCGGTGGGTGTTTGCTGTGTGTGTGATGTTTTTAGGGCTGGGGTCGTGTTGGTTGTGCGCGTGCTTGTTTGGGGGAATTTTGGGGTGTGGGTCTGCAGGGGCTCTGCTGCGGAAAGTGCGGCTGTCACCCAGAGAGCCTGCAGCGCGCATGACCCAGGATTGTAGACTGCTAACTTTGATTTGACAGAAACAATGTGGCATGGCGCTGACAGCTTATGTGCAAGGCCGCATGGCGCTGTGCTACCCCCTGAAAATCCCATCCCCTTAGGCCTGCGCCGGCCAACCCCCACCTGTACCCCCCAATTCCTTGCATGGGCCCGCACCTTCGCCTCTCTTGTCACTCCCTCGCCCCCGCCCCGTTACATGAAAGCCGTACTCGCCCTTCAGAACCGCCACCTGCACGTGCGGCTCCCGCCCTGCCTGTCCCGTAGGCCGCCCTGATGCGCTTCGACCGCAACCCCGGCCTCATCCTGGCGAATGCATCGCTGATGATCGACGTCCAGGTGCGTGCGTGCGCGAGCATGGCGCACAAGGGGCGGCCATCTGTTTGCCACTAATGCCACTGGTCGACAGCATTGCTGGGCTCAAACTCAGTCAGTTGACAAGGTTGCTGGGCTGATTTGTCAGGTTAGAGCTGGGCGCCTCGTAAATGCTCTGAAGCACTTCTTCAGAAGGGTGCCGAATGCAACATGACTGCGCGCTGCGACCCTGGATACTGGATCGACGCCAGCAACACAGCCAGCATCCCACTTTCAATAACCTCCAATCCGCCTCGCCTGAGCTTATGACCTTTCAACCCTGTCTGACTCTGAAAACACACCCGCAAAACCGTGGGGATCCCCAAACCCGGCGGTCCATCCCAGGGCAACGCGCATGCGGGCAGCAGCCAGGTGCAGGCGGCAAAAAAGCTGGAGCCCAGCACGTGAGCCGCGGGGGCGCCGCCGCTGCGCGCGGATGCAATATCGAAGTCTCAGTTGGAAGCCGGCCGGGCGGGTGTCCCACAATTTGTCTGTTTTGCGGGTCATTCTCGCTTGCAGCACCCTGAAACAACTACATTTTTGCGGCCGCAGCGACTGTTGTGGCCACCCTCACGCGCCCTGCCGCCCAACGACAGGGCCCAGCGCTTTGTCATTTTTGTGCGGGAGCAGCAGCAGATGGCGCGTCTGCAGACCCAGGGCGCCGCGACAGAGTCGGCGCTGGACCTGTCGGCCTATGTCGAGTTCAATAGGAACTACAAGTGAGTGGCTGGTGCAATCAAGATTTTCGGGTCTGAGTGATCTTGGTGATGTGTGATCTGTGATCCGAGGTCTGCAGGGCCTGGTCTGACGTGGCGATCCCTGCAGAGCGGCGTGCGCGGCCCCCATCCTCAATCCTGGGGGCGTCAACGGCTGCCCTTGCCGCCTGGCTCGCTGCTGTTGCCGAAAGGCGGCGATGCGTGCTCGGCGCGCATGCGTCTTTGCACCTGTCCCGCCTGCGTCGCCTGGGCAGGTCGCAAACCGCTATGGCTCGACCTCCGAGGGGAGTCACAATCGGCCCTGTGCCAGCCACCTACGGCAGCCCACGAGCACGTTGTGGGACTTCAATGATGAATGACTTACTTTGGGTCTTGAAAACATCCGCCTGCTCGCGCCCGCTGCACACAACGCCCCACAGGCAGGCGCTGCGCGTGCACAAGTCGGCGCTCCACTCGGCGCGCAACTTCTGGCGCGCGCTGCTGCGCGCTGACGTGGCGTTCAACGACATGGTCAAGGGGCTGGCCAAGATCGAGGCCGCAAAGTAGGCTGGTTCATGACATGCAACCAATCTCAAAACCAATCTCAGATAGAAAATGCCAACTCATTGGATTGTGGGTGCATCTGCCAAAAGCATTTCGCTTGGACAAGATGGTGGGCATCCCTGACCGTTGAGGGGCGCCGCCAGTGGGGGCGCTGCAGGAAACAGTGGGTGGGGCGGGCAGCCGAGCCGCTTCCGGGGCCGGCCGCTGGGAATTGGTGCCTAAAGCCTGCCTCCTCCTGAATCCTGCACCCCAACTCTGAAACCCTGGCGCCTGTTACGCTTGTGGTACCCTCTCTCTTCCAACTCCTCCCGCCTCAGGCAGCGCTGCGACCGCAACTACCAGCTGCTCTTGGAACGCTACCCCTCAAACGTCAAGGCAAGACATGCTCTCTTTGTGACTGGGGCATTCTCTTGTTGTCACGCCTCTCAAATCTTCATAGGCGGTGCAGGGCGAGGCGCTTGTGGGGCCAGGGTGTTCAAGTGGGGCGCACCTGTGCAGAGCAGCGGAAGCGGCCGTTAGTCACCTGCTGCTGGCAGTCCAGAAGCGGCGCCGCCAACCCGAAAGCCCCGACTTTGTGACGTCACACTGACATCATCAACGCGTGCCCCCGCCCCATGCGGCCGCTTAGGTCTTGAGGGCGTATGCCAAGTTTGTGGAGGACGTGAGGCACGACCCCTGGGGGGCTTCAAAGTACCACAGGTGCGCATGTGCGCGCGTGTCTGCATGTGTGTTTTGAGGGGGTCCAGCGAGATGAATAGAGCGTTTAGGCGTTGTTTCCACTACGCGGGGGTTGGCTCATGGGCTGCTCTTTCACCAACGAGGTGTTTCTCCTGTTCACAGGAAGGGGCTGTGGGGTTCACCAGGGGGCGCTGTTTGGCTGTTGTGCTCGCATCGCGTGGGCGCCACTCACTGCAGCCTCCCAGGACACGGTCCTCCAGGGAAGTATAATCCAAGACCTCCTTGACGAAGGCCCCCACCTAAACTGTCAAACAAGACTCATTGCTACCCTCTCCCTGCTTTGCCACCCCGTTCTCACTCTAGAATATCACGTCTACAAAGCAAACCCAACTGAACCCAACACAGCACACCAGTTAAAACACACCACCTCGATACCCCTGCAAAACATACGAAAACGAAATGCATGCGTGCAGCGAGGCGGACCATCTTGAGGAGCAGGCAACCTCAGGGGTGGCCGGCCTTGGAGGCGGCGGCAGCGGCGGCGACGGCGCGGCGGCGCTCGACGGGGGAGTCGACGGCGGCGCTGCCGCCGGCGCACAGGACCCATCGTTGGTGCGGGGGCGCGCCCCGCCCAGGCGCCCTGCGTTGCTTCTTCTCAAAATCTGGTGTTTTGCAGGACAAAAACAGAATCCAATGTTGGCAAGGCAGGGGCCGCATGAGAAGGGGTTGCGCAGTAGCGGCCGCACCCCCCCTCCCCTTGTAAGGGCCGTCGCTCTACAAAATCGTTGATAGATCAGAGCTGCCGCCACTCAAGCCTGCACCTCTCAGCCAGGCACATGGCTTACGTCCGCTGGCACCTGCAGGTCGACGAGCGCACTGCGTGTGTCTGCATCATTGACGCGGGTGGCACCATTCAAATGGCCAACAAGGTGGGGTTGTGTGGCGGTGGCTAGAGTGCGCGTGTACTTATATCTGTGTGCGTGCGAGTGCGTGTGAGTGTGTGTGTGTATGTGTGTCTGTGTGTGTGTGTGTGTGTGTGTGTGTGTGTGTGTGTGTGTGCGCGCGCGCGCACGTGCGTACGCGCATGCATGACTTGGTATGTATGGTCATATTGCACGTGCATTTGGCGCCATGCGGTCGCCAGTTGGGTCAAACTGCACGGGTAGATTGGGCCACACGCCGCTGCCCATCCCGATGCCGGCAGCGGGCGTCGCCAAAGCATCACAGCTCAAATGGCAGCCGCTGAAGCAACCCTCTCGCTGTTCACAACCAAGTATTTCCATACGGTAAGCATTCAATCATCATCATCATTCCATTTGTCACGTTCAGAACCTCCTGAAGATGTTTGGCTACAAGAAGGCTGAGCTGGAGGGCAAGAACATCAGCCTGCTCATGCCGCAGCCCTTCAGGTGCAGCCGGTCAGGGAGGGGTGGTGGCACCCGGGTACATAACCTAAAACAGAGTGCAAACCAGGCAGCTGAACGAGCCTGCCCAGGAGCAGTGCTGCCGCTCGTCTGCACGCGTGGGGTTGGGGCAGCACGGTCGCAAGGCCAACGCTAGTTGCCGTGCTGATCGCGCACCCCGGCTGATGATTGGGCACGTCCTGCTCATGCCCATCCCCGGTGGGCGAGGTAGGCATACCCCGTGCAGCCACGACGCACGTGCTCAAGCACACTCACAGAACCCGCAACGATTCTGCCGCACTCACCCCTGGCCCCTGGCCTCCCCACCACAACCATCGCAGCGGCCGCCACAACTCGTACCTCCGAAACTACGTGACCACCGGCAAGGCCAAGATCCTCGACACCCAGCGGCAGGCGAGCGGGCATGGGCACGGCCCGGGGACAGATCTAGAGATCCCGGTCCGGCAGGGGGGGCCGATTGCGAGCGGGAGGGTTCCTTGAGTGTGGAGAAGGCTGCTTGCCCCCCCCCCCACCAATGATCCGTACCCGCCAGATGAGTCTGCTGTGTTAGCGACAGGAGACTCGTGTTGATCCCCGACGCTGCGGCCTTGCAACGCCGCTGGCACAGCGGCTGCATCGACACGGGGCCTTTACCGCGCCTCACGTCTGCGTTAAGGGCCGAACCAACCACCGCCCGCCAGCGCCGCCGAGGCGAAAGCAAGCATTGCGCGCTGCTCACGCACGCGCCCTGCTGCATGTGCACACTCCAAGCTCGTAGCTACCATCCGCCCGCGATTCATCTTTTACAGGTGGTTGCGCTGCACAAGGCTCGGTATGTGTTCCCCGTGAGCATCTACGTCACCAAGTGAGTCGTGTCACCTTGGACGACGGGTGCCACGCAGCCCCCAGGGGTCGACGGGCGCCAGGGTTGCACACCGCTTTGCTGGATGGCGGTACCAGTTTGATAACTTTGGACGCGCTAAGAGGGACGGTCGCCTGGCTGAACGTGATGCACTCCGTTATTTCCTGCAGGGTGTCCGGCGGCGGGGCTGATGCGCTCTTCATGGGATCCATCGCCCCTGCAGCAGAGGTTTGACGCTCGGCTGTAGCAGCGGGGGTTCTGGGGCAGAGGAGGGGCGGGTCGCTGAGGCGCGCCCAGGCGCGTAATGTTGCACCCAGCCTGACGTTCCCCCTGCTTTCTTGCTGCTGCGTTGCAGAGTGCGAGATAGGGCGCAGCACACCGTCCTCAAGACCCTTCACCAGCCCTTCTACCCTTTCAAGGCCGTCTGCTCATGGCAAGACACTCGCCCATTGCAACACAACACAACCCCCTGCCCAGGACCCGGGCACTGTACGCGCGTGGGTGACGAGCGGCGGACTGGCCCTCTGCGTGGACCGGCGCTTTACGGACTGGCTCGGCCGCGGGCAGGCGGACTGCGAGGGGCGGCCCTTCGCGTCGCTGGCGGACGAGCCCCGGCGCCTGGAGGAGTGAGCGGCCGGCCGCTTTGGATTTGTCTTCAGTCGCCGGCGGGAAAGCTCTCTGGGTGGCTCTCAAGGGCGCGCGCCGCAACGCCCACGATCGCCTGCGACGACAAGCTACTCAGACACCTCCATCATCAGCCGAAATCGCCTCAGGCTCCAGTTCCCCTGCTTTTATTTCAACCCGCAAACCGTGCTCTGCCTCGGTCATGCACCACTGACTCCACTGATCACCCCCATCTCACAACCACCCGCGTGGCAGCCTGCTGCTGAGGGCGTCCCAGGCCACGGCCGAGGAGCTGCATGGCGGCAAGGTGGCTCTGCAGGTGCGGCCATTGCGTCAGCAGGGCAATGTTTATCGGGCGGGGCGACATTAAACTGTGTCACTCGGCCGCCTCGCATGGGGCGCCGTGTTCATGCACCTGCCTGGCGAGGGTGCGCGTCCCTGGCCAAGGCTCCGCGCTGCTCGCCCCTCTTTCAGCCATGCGTGTTTGTCAGACGACACCGCGTGCCTCCACACCGCCACAACACCCACTGTTGTTGCCGTGGCCGGCTCACGGCTGTTATGTCACTGTGACCTCACCGCAGGGCGTGGAGCTCGTCCACAAGTATGCAGGGACGGTGCGCGTCGACATCACAATCGACCTGGGAGGTGAGGGTTCTGCAGTTTTAAAGTCGAGGGTGTAGGCTGTTGTGCACAGCAGCCGCATCCTTTACTGCACATCCAGAAATCCGCGTCGGCCTCAGCCGACACATAGTGGATGGCTTGGATGCTTCAGGGGCTGCTGCTTTGGTTGCTGCGCAGCGAGCCCTGAATGGGAGGTGGCTGCAGGAGCACTTGATCCAGAGCAAGCACGTTGATGCCTCCCAAGCAAGCTGACCGCCACTTCACAAGAATACGGAATTCACAAGAATACGGGATACCAAGGCGTGCTGCGGAAGTCCGAATTTTGCGTGCTTCATGAGCGCCACGCCGCCTGGAGCCTCTACATGCATGCCGACCTCTGCCCGCGCCGGCGGCCGCCCTGCCTGCCCGCCCCCAGGCACGGACGACCAGCGGCTCTTCGTTGCGTCGCTGCGGCGGCACGGCCACGCGGATGACTACCTGATGGCCCTCGACAAAAAGTGAGTCATGATGATGCAGCATGAGTCACAAGGTGGCCACAGGTCGATTTGCGCAGAGGTGCTCGCATCACGAGTGCTGCTTCTGCGTATGGCGGCGCGCGGTCTTGGCGTGCCTGTGGGCTCAGCGGACGCTCGGGGAGGCCCCACACACATCGTGCCGCCCCCCTCACCAGCGCCCCGGACCACTCCTGTGAACCGGCCACTCCACCGAGCAACAGCAAGCGCCCAGCCCCGCCAAGGGCTGCTTGAAACCCCACTGCCGCGGACGCAATCGATCGGCATCGACCACCATACGTTGATCCGGCTCCTCACATCGACAGGGGCCATGTGACATACGCCACGTCAGCGCTGGCGACGCTGCTGGGCACAACGCCCGAGTCCATGGCGCGGCAGGAGGTGGGGCGCTTCATGGCGCAGCCGTTTGCCCAGCTGCACTCAAAATGGTTCAAGGTGGGCAGAGACGGGAAGGAGCATGGGATGGGGTTGTGAAAGTGGGGGAGCGCGTGCGCAGGAGTGCGTGCGCACGGGCGGGTGGGATGGCAGGCAATTGGGTGCGGGCAAGCGCGCACGTGTGTGTGTG
>NW_014013077.1:20794-25088 GCF_000611645.1 Monoraphidium neglectum | reverse complement strand
GGCGAGCAGCTGCCCGGCAGCTGCCTGTGGGGGACCCCGGCGTACCGGCAGCCACGAAAGCCCAGGCCGAGCGGCCGCTCCCCGCCGCCGGGCGCGGCTGGTATTTTTTACTGACTGGATCATGATCACCAGTGATCTTCAAATGTCCCTGCCCCCGCAAGCGCAGTGCCGCCGCCACCCCGCGAATGCCCCACACATGAGCCGCACCTCGGCCTCGGCCTTCTGCCGCCGCTCCAGCTCCTCCCGCATCCGCCGCACCGCCGGGGTCTCCTTCACCGGCTTGCCGCCCTTCTTCCCGCCCGCCCCCGCCGCCGCAGTCGCCGCCGCGGCCGCCTCCGCCTCCGCCGCCGCAGCCTCCGCGCCGCCGCCGCCGCCCGCGGCGGCCTTCTCCGCGGCCTTCTTCTCTTTCTCCTTCTGCTTCTTTTTGAGTTTCTTCTTTTGAGCCGCCGTCAGCTCCTTGCCCGCCGCCGCCATAGCCTCCAAATCCTCACCCCCATCGTCCTCCTCCCCGCCCTCCGCCGCCGCCGCCGCGGGCGCTGGCTCCGCCGCCGCGGCGGCCGCCGGCACCGGCGCTGCCTTGGCCGCCGCGCCCGGCCCGTCGATCTCAGCCAACAGCGCGTCTATGTCGTCGTCGCCGCCGCCGCCGCCGCCGCCCGCGGCGCCCTTGCCCTTCTTCTTCTTCTTGCCCCCCGCGGCCGGCGCCGCCGCGGGCGCCTTCGGGCCGTCAATCTCAGCCAGCAGCGCCGCCAGCTCATCGTCCTCCTCTTTGGACGCAGCCGCCGCGACCGGCTTGCCGCCCTTCTTGCCGCCCTTCGCCGCGCCGCCACCGCTGGGGCTCGGCTGCTCGGCGGCGGGCGCGGGCGCAGGCGCCGGCGTGGGGGCCGGCTCGGCGGCCGCGGCGGGCGGCGCGCCGTCTTGCTCTAGGGCGGCAAAAAGTGCATCGGTGTCTTTCTTCTTTTTCTTCTCCTTTTTCTCCTTCTTCTCCGCCTTGGGCTCTGATGCAATTAAGAAAACCATGGGGATACGCAGGGGCACACACACGCAGGGGGAGGGGTCAGAGCTCGTGGCGAGGCCGCAGCCAAATGCGCGCCGCTGCGTCGCCGGCGGCAGGCAACACGCACGACAGGCGGCTCGGTGCGCGCTGGCCGCCCTGGAGCGCTCCCGCTGCTGCTGCCCTGCCCCCCACCCCGCCGCCTCCGCTGGAGCCCTCGCCCCTCGCCAAACCGGGAGCCACTGCGCATCGCCGCAGCCCCGGGGCCAACCACAGGCGCCCTGGGCCCTCGCAACGGCGGCCCCTCCCACTCCCCATCCCACAAAACCCGCAGCCCCGTCTCTGCCCCCCCTCCCCACGCACACATGCACATAGAGCCGCCCAGGGCCCTCGCAGCGGGGGGTTCGCTCCCACTCCCCCCCCCCCCACACACACAGAGAGCCTGCGGCCCACCGTCGTCGCCGCCCGCCGCGCCATCCTGCTCCAGCGCCGCAAAGAGCGCGTCAGAGTCCTTCTTTTTCTTCTTTTTCTCCTTCTTGGGGGCGCCGTCTAGTGGGGGTGTGGGGTCAGACAGGCCAGGGGGTCTCGTTAGCTGCAGCCGAGGGAGCGCGCCGCCGCCAGTCGCCGGCCAGGGCGCACGCAGGCGCCGCAGCGTGCGCGCCGCCACAAATCCGCCTTCGCGCCTAGCAGCCGCGGCCCGGCGCCGCATGTTGTCTCGCAAAGCCGCGCCCCGGCGCACCCATACATAGACGGCGTGCGCCCCCCTCTGCAGCAGCCACGCAGCCCCGCTGCCCCGGGCCACTATCGTTCCGCACTGCCCCCATCACAAGCTCACCCTCCTCGCCGTCGCCCGCGCCCGCGCCGCCGTCCTCTCCCAGGGCCTCAAACAGGCTGTCCAGCTTCGAGCTGTCCTTCTTGCCCTTCTTCTTCTTCTTGGCCCCGCCCTCCCCCTCGCCCCCGCCCTCCTCAGCCTCCACCGCCGCCGCCGCCGCGCCCTCGTCGCCGCCACCGCCGCCGCCGTCGTCCTCTGCTAGCGCGGCAAACAAGCTGTCCACGTCCTTTGACTTCTTCTTCTTCTTTTTGTCCTTCACAGCGGCCGCCGCGGCCGCCGCCGCCTCCTCATCCTCATCCTCATCGCCGCTGCCGTCCTCCGCCAGCGCGGCGAAGAGGCTGTCAGCATCCCGCTGCTTCTTCTTCTTGTCCTTGCCCTTGCCCTTCTTGCCGCTGCTCGCCGCCGGCGGCGCCGACTCGGCCTCCTCCTCCTCCTCCTCGTCCTCGTCAGCATCGTCGCCGCCGCCGAGCGCCGCAAAGCCCGTTGCCGCGCTCTTAGCGGCCGACGGCTCGTCCTCCTCCTCCTCCTCCTCCTCCTCGTCCTGCTGCTGCCCCTCTTCCTCCTCGTCCTCGCCGCCGAGCAGGGCGAACGCGCTCGCCGCGCCGCCCTTGGGCTTGGCGCCCTTCTTGCCCTTGGCCTTGCCGGCCGCGGGGCGCGGCGGCGGCGGCGCCTCGTCCTCTTCTTCCTCCTCATCCGATCCGGCCGCAGGTGGCGCCTTTAGAGACAACTCAACTGCGTCGTCGTCGTCGTCGCTGCCGAATGCGGCGTCGAACTTGCCGCCCTTCTTGCCCTTGCCCTTGCCCTTCTTGGCGGCCGCGCCGCCGCCGCTGCCGCCGGCGGGGGCGGGCTTGGAGGCCGCGGCCGCGGCGCCGTCGGGTTCTTCGGCGTCAGGGTCTGGCAGATCCAGGAAGGCCGCGGCCTTGCCCTTCTTGCCCTTCTTGCCGCCCTTGGGCGCCGGCTGCGGGGCCCGGGGGTGCGGTGAGGCCGGAGTGAGGGCGGGCCAGGCGCGGCGCATTGTGAGCGCGCAAAGCGGCGCGCGGACAGGCGCCGGCTCGGGATGATGATGGAGGTGCGTCCGTACCAATGCCTGGCAAGGCAGATTAAAGACCACAAAGCGGTGCGCTCCAATTGCGAATCAGTCTTGTTGGTTGTGCTATGCAAGTGCAATGCTCTGTGCCGAGAGCTGCTGAAAAGCCAAGCCTACCTTGGCAGGCTCGTCCTCCTCTACAGCTACGCCATCTTCCGCATCGGGAAGGTCTAGAAAATCGTCTCCCTTCTTCTTGCGTCCCATGCTGCCGCTTTGTGTTGCTCACGGTCAGATCGGCTTTGGCTGCGCGCTCCGTTGCGCACAATCAGATGTATACAGATATCCCAAGCGATTGTCGCAAACGTTGATATCGACGCGCTTCGGTCCAGGACACTCATCAGTGCACGAGCGCTGCTGAAGCAGCTGCTGAGCGCTCCCAGCCCGCAGCGTCATGGGTGTGCAGAGCTCTTGCAGCTTGACGCCCAGCCCTGATAGTGCGCGCGAATCAGATCAAGCTGGATGCGCTTGCGCGCGGCCACTGGAGATGACACAGCCGGCAACGCTGAAGGGCGGGCACTCTGGTAAGCGCCATCCAAAGTGACGCAGGACAGGCCCACGGAGTGACACCTGATGCGGACACACTGTACCGACCATGGGAGGTACCCCTGAGGAAATCCCAAGCGGAACGGCATTGTCTGCTCTGCAGTAACACAGTGTGTTTACCCCGCCGCTCATGACACCACGCGGCCCGCAGCAGCACGCGCGCCGCCGGCCTGCATCCCAACCGCACGGCGTGCGGGCCACGCTGACGGTGGCCCCGCTGGTGCACATCGCGCACCCTCCCATTCGCCCAGCCTGCCATGCGGGTTTCGGCCGCTCATCGGCTACCCTGCCCCTGCAGCGCCGCAGCACAGAGGTGGCAAGGTGCCCGGTGACTCCCTTGAACATGCGGCCGAAGCGCTGGGAAGTGTTGCGGGCCAGGCTCGCACGACCGGGGGTTTGCGGCTCAGCAGCCTGGCTTGATGGGCCTGGAGGTTTGACACATTGCTCACTCACTCCATTTCAACACCAGAGCAGAAGTTGAATCGATGGCTCCAACGTGGGGTCGAACCCCACCGCTGCTGGTTTCGTGCGTCCCGAGGATCGGGTGGTTTCCAAGGTTACAGGCGAGGGGCTCAGCGCATTGCTGCGGGATCCAGGGGCTGCCAAGCAAATCAGATGGTCAAAACTTTGATCGACTGCTCCTAATAACATCGGCGGGTTACAGCGGAGGGATTTGCACACACCAGGCTGTCGGTTGGTTGCAGTCTGCCATGGCGCGCCCGCGCTCCGCTTGTCTCCTGCTGGCGCTGCTCGCCGCAGCGTGCCTGCTGGCGCCCACCGCGCTGGCCGCCCCCGTTGATGACACCACGGCCGCCCCGCCGGAGCCGGCCGTGGCGGGCGG
>NW_014013077.1:19047-20340 GCF_000611645.1 Monoraphidium neglectum | reverse complement strand
GGGCCCCGCCGCGCCGCCGCCGTCGCGCGCGAGGGCGTCCCGCTGAGGCGCCGCTGCCGCGGTGAGCCGGCCCCAACGAAATGTGAGGCAGAATGCAGAGTGATGGCGGGCGGGGACGTACAGGAGGAGGCCCGCATTACTGAGACGCACCCTGTGATGTTTGTGACTCAGGTCCTGCCAGCGCGCCCGGCGGTTCAGAGTCCGATGGGCGGTTGAGCGCGGCGGTTGAGCTTGGCGACGGTCAACCCCCTTCCGCGCAGGAGCGCTCCTCCTTCAAAAGCACTCAAAGCACACTGCCTGCGCTACGCACCCCTTGTCACTTTCACCTGCGTCTTCCTCTTGCCCCAGGCTTGTCAAGGTCTACACCATCAGCTGCTGAAGTCGTGCCAGCTGCCAGGCAACATGCATTCAGCAACTGAAGCAACCTGCCCCCCAGCCTGCCGATGCTCTGCCAAAGGATCCTTTTTGTTTGCGCAAATGAGGTGGCTTCCAAGGTCCGCGGTTGCTGCTCTTCCCTGAGCGACGACACGGCCCGCCATTATGCATTGCAAGGGGCCTTGTTTGCTGGATTTGTGCAGCTGCTGTCCCGCCCGGAGTCGCTGCGTACTTCCCAGACACGTGGCTGCCAGCTCTGCACTGAGGAGCTGCCGCTCAAATGTTTGGTTGCAATAGCGTGCAAAGTTGAAGTTGGGTTTGAAGAGGTTGTGACTGCTGGGCAGTGCGTGCCAGCTATAAATGTAACAGGTAGCCCGCAGCGTTGGCACCGGGGGGAGCGAGGCACTACTGTGTTTCGTGATGTGTTCAAAAGTTTGTGCACAGGGCATGCCGTCAAGCAAACACAGGGAGCCGGCCAGCCCTGAGCTCTCTGCAAAACCTGACAGTTATGTGCTTCCGTCACATCCTCCCACATCTGTGCAATCAAGTGTGTTTCTCCGCGCTGAGCAGTCAACTGCCCCCGCATCACATTAATCAAGGCATACGAAATCACCCGCAGCCCTGACCTGACCTGACCTAAATGGGTCTTTAATGAAGAAGAGCCAACAGCACGGCACACAAGGCGTTACAACAACGTGCTGCAGGCATGCACCAACCCCAACGAGGCAAATGAATGCAATTACTGTCCTGGCAGGTCAACAATCTCATGCACCAACACCCTCCGGCTGACCGCCGCTGCTGCCACCGCCATGGCGCGCCGCCTTGCACACCGCGCGGTGGCCCCTCACCACCCAGTCTGTCCTGCAGCACTCCTGGCTGCAGTATCGTGTCCCCGTGACGCTGCCGCAGCCTGCGCAG
>NW_014013077.1:14047-16547 GCF_000611645.1 Monoraphidium neglectum | reverse complement strand
CGGGCGCGGTCCTCAGCAGCACATCGATTGCCCTGTAGGCAATCCAGGCGCAGCCGACCCGGACGATGCCGCCCTCGAGGCAGCACGCATGGCGCAGCAGGCGCGTCGCGTCTTGCCAAGGCACCTGCCACCCTCGAGCCTGGGCCACTCGCAGCTCGTCGCATGCCTTGCTGGCTGCTTTGGGAATACCACGATCCAGATTAATCAACAGATCAGTGAGCACGGACTCCATGGCGGGCTGCATGGGTCGGACGTTGCACTTCGGATGATCTGAAGCCTCGTTGTAACAACGTAAACATCATAACAGGCTTGAAGGTTGAAAGGACGCCTGCTCCCGCGATATGTGCGCTAACACAGGAAAGCACCAAGCCCGCACAGTTTCGGTATGAGCAGGCAGTTGGGGCGCCGTTCAGTTCAGTTGGCTCCCGTAACATGCCAGCTGAGTTCCCTGCTCGTCTCTACCATGCAGGCACCCCTCCGGCTTTTTATCAGGTAACTGTAATTGAGACTCCACTGTCAGTGGGCACAACAAATGCAGCAGGCTGGTAGCTGTGACGCGCCCTGAAACGCACCCCAAGGTACAACCCCCTGCTGGCGATGCTGGCTCATCTGTTGCTGTTGGAAACAGGGTGGGCCGGCTTACCCACGCTGACGCTCTGCGTTGCAGTAAGAACAGCGCATGGGGGACGAGGGCAGACAGTGGGCGCGCCCGGCAACATGCTCACAAGGGCTCACAACCACGAGCTGCAGGCATGCACAAAGCTCAACCAGACAAATCAATGCAGACTCGTCAAATATCTTCATGCACCAACACCCTTCGGCTGACTGCCGCTGCTGGTGCCGCCGCCCCGCCGCGCCGCCTCGCACACCGCGCGGTGCCCCCTCACCACCCAGTCCGTCCTGCAGCACTCCTGGCTGCAGTACCGCGTCCCGGTGACGCGCCCGCAGCCCGCGCAGCGCCGCAGCTCGGCGCCCTCGCGCGCCGTCTTGCCGCAGACGGCGCATTCGCGGCGCTGCTGGGGTTTGCTAGGGCCGGACGCCAGGACGGGGGCTGTGCTTGCTGGGCCTGCTTGGTGACCTGCTGCAGCAGGCTCCTGGTTCTCCTCCTCCTGCAGCTGCTCGCGTTCCGCCGGCCCTGGCACGCGCCGCTCCACGTCTGTCTCGTGTAAGCCTTGCTGCCGCAGCAGTTGGTCTGCCTCCTGCTGCTCCTGCTTCTGCTGCTGCTCCTTCCGCTTTAACTTCTCCTCGTCCTGCTGCTGCTGCTGCTGCTGCCGCTGCTGCCGCTGCTGTTGCTGCTCCTGCTGCCGCCGCCGCTGCTGCTCCTGTTGCTGCTGCTGCTGCTGCTGCTGCTGCTGCTGCTGCTGCTGCGACACATGTCCCATTCCTCGGGCTCGCTGGCCCTGCATGGCCGCCAGCGCCGCTTTTGCTTGAGAGGCAGCAGCCCTGTTGCTGCTGCGGCTGGAAATACACCGCAGCAAATTTTCCACGGCCAGGCGCCCTGACGGGTGCGTGCAAGGCGCAAGTGGTTCTGATGAGAATTCAACTCGTTGCCTGCCTGCATACTCTTGCACATAATCTGGCAGATGCTCGAGTGGCGCGACAGCTGCCGCCAGCATGGCCAGCGTGCGGAGCGACAGCCTTGACACGATGATCCCCACCCCCTCTGAACCCATCGCTGAGACGCTCGATGCAGTGTGCGACACTGCGGTCAGCAGCCCCGGCACCACAGCCAAGTCGCCGCGGCATCTGGGGCAGGCAGAGACCAGCCAGCACAGGCACCGCGCAGACTCAGGAAACGTGGCCAACAAGGCGGCCGCAGCTGCGGCCGCCATCTGCGGACCGTGCCCGCTGCCATTGTCGCACTCAAGCGCTGCCACACCACCCTGCCTGCTGCGGGTATTGCCATTGACCTTGCCGCCCTTGTCATGCTGCTGCTGCTCCCGCGCTTGCTGCTGCTCTTGCTGCTGCTCCTGCTGCTGCTCCAGCTGCTGCTGATGCTGCTGCTGCTGCCGCTGCTGCTGTTGCTGCCCTGCCGTTGCGGTTGCTGCTGCTGCTGCTGCTGCTGCTGCTGCTGCTGCTGCTGCTGCTGCTGCTGCTGCTGCTGCTGCTGCTGCTGCTGCTGCTGCTGCTGCTGCTGATGATGATGATGATGATGATGATGATGCCCCTGCTGCTGCCGGCAACGCCGCAATCAGGTTTGGTGAAGCAAACAGGTACAGTGCTGCCGCGATCGACGCCGGCCACGCGGGTGACCACATGAAATCCCAACCATTAATCGGGGCCTCCAGTGATTGCAGGAGTTGCATCAGCAGGCGCGCCGCGCCCAGCTGCGCAAAGGCGGCCGCCCACACCGCCCCCCCTGGCGATTGGGTTTGCGCGGTGAGGAAGGCGGTGGCCGCCAGCTCGGACGCCCTGCAGCCAGCAAGCAGAGCGGGATTTCTCTGCTGCAGATCCGACAGGCTGGCCCGCAGGCCCGCCATGAGCGCCGCCGCTGAGGCGG
>NW_014013077.1:0-13882 GCF_000611645.1 Monoraphidium neglectum | reverse complement strand
CCCGCCATGAGCGCCGCCGCTGAGGCGGGTGCGGCCGCAACGCGTGATGGCTGGCAGGCGCGCAAATCTGCCCCTGTAACAGTGTTCAAGGCCATAGCCGCCACCTCGACCAAATCGGCGGGCATTTCCCTGCACCACCGCCGGCGTCCGCAGCCACGGTGTGCGGCAATTCGCAGGAGGCCGGCGATCGCCCCCGCATCACAGCAGGCTGCCACCTCCGCGCCGCCGCCTCCTTCGACCGCGTCTGATAGCAGCCGGACCGCCGCCACTGCGATGCCGTAATCGGCGTCCGCGCTGACGCCGGTGGCGACGGCCCGCGCGCCGGCCGGGTGCCGCAGGATCTCACGGGAGAGGCCCTTGATTTTCTTACACATCGTAAACGCCGTCCGCATCGCGACCGGCCTCCGCACCGAGCCGCCTGGCGCGGCTCGGACGCCCATAGCCACGCCGCCGAGCGGGGGCGCCGCCAGCAGCGGCGCCAGCACCGCGGCGGCCGCCGCCTCGTGGCCCTGCCACGCCTCGCCGACGGGGGGTCCAGGAATTTGTGCAGAATCCGAAACATGGCCGCCAGGAGCGCCCACATTGATTACCAGATCCACAACAGCTAGGACGCTTCCCATGGATGGCCCCGGCCCGATCTGCCCGTCAGCTTCTGCCTCTGCTCCGTCATCACCAGCCGCACGCAGGAGTGCCAGAAGTGCGCCTGGCCGGCGGAAGGCACTGCCCACGGCAAGCAGGGACGCGCGCCGGCTCGCTTCGGCGTGGCACAGATCGCCCTGTGGCGCACCAGCCCAGGCGGCTGTGATTGCCACGAGGGTGGCTGCCGCCGCCCTCATGTGCTGATGGCGGCGCTCGTCTGGGGTGGCCAGGCCTGAGGGCAGGCTGTGTGCGGATGCGCCTGACGAGGGCGCTGGGCTGTGCGGTGCGCCTCGCACTGATGTTGCTGTTGGAGACGTCTGCTGCTGCTGCTGCTGCTGCTGCTGCTGCTGCTGCTGCTGCTGCTGCTGCTGCTGCTGCTGCTGCTGCGGCTGCGGCTGCGGCGGCATCTGCTGCCACAGGGCGTCGAGCGCGTTGATGACAATGCGCACCGACGCCTCGGACCGCAGAGGCGCGGCAGCGGCGGGCGCGGTCCTCAGCAATACATCGACTGCCCTGTAGGCAACCCAGGCGCAGGCAACCCTGAAGATGCCGCCCTCGAGGCAGCAGGCGTGGCGCAGCAGACGCATCGCGTCTTGCGAAGACACCTGCAATCCGCGAGCCTGGGCCACTTGCAGCTCATCACACGCCTGGCTTGCTGCTGTGGAGTCACCACGATCCAGATCGCCCAAAAAATCGGTGAGTACGGACTCCATGGCGGGCTGCATTGTTCGGACGTCGCACCTCGGATGATCTGAGGCCTCGTTATATAACAGGCTAGATGATTGAAAGGGCGCCTCCTCCTGCAACTTGTGAAAGTTGAGGAAACCGACCATTCCGCAGAGTGATTATGAGCAGGCGGTCACTGCCCTTGGCAGGGGCCACTTCAGTTGGCTCTCACAACACGCCTGAGGAACTCCCTGCTCTGCCCTACCGAGTGGGCACCCCGCCTGCTCTTCGCCCCCCGCCACAGAGACACACCTGTGAGCAGGCAAGACGAACGCAGCAGGCTGGTAGCTGCGGCACGCCCTGAAACGCACACCCGGCAAGTACAACCGCTCCCCTGACGGCGGTGCTGGCTTATCTGTTGCATACAACAACAGGGTGCAGTGGCTTACCCACGCAGATTCGTTGCGTTACGATGAATGCAGGGCATGCAGGGACGGCGGCCAGGGAAAAGGGCGCGCACAATAACATGCACACAAGACCTTACAACCACATGCTGCCGGCATACACGAAGCTCGACAAGGCAAATGTATGCAGACTGTCATACATAATCATGCACCAACACCCTTCGGCTGACCGCTGCTGCTGCTGCCGCCGCCACGCCGCGCCGCCTCGCACACCGCGCGGTGTCCCCTCACCACCCAGTCTGTCCTGCAGCACTCCTGGCTGCAGTACCGCGTTCCCGTGACACGGCCACAGCCCGCGCAGCGCCGCAGCATGGCGCCCTCGCGCGCCGTCCTGCCGCACACGGCGCAGGCGTGGTGCTGCTTGGGCCCGCTGGGGCCGGATGCCATGACGGGCGCCATGCTTGCTGGGCCTGCCTGGCGCTCTGCTGCAGGGGTGTGGGGGTTCTGCTCCTCCTGCCCCTGACCGTCTCCCGCCCGCCCTGGCATGCGCCGCTCCGCCTCTGTGTCGGGCAAGCCTTGCTGACGATGGTCCTCCTGCTCCTGCTGCTTTTGTTGCTCCTGATCATCGTGCTTTTTGAGCTGCTGCCCGCACTCCTGCTGCTGCTTTTGCTGCTGCTGCTGCTGCTGCCGCTGCCGCTGCTGCTGCCGCTGCTGCTGCACCTGTTCCTCTCCTTGCGTCAGATCCACTATGACCGCCAGGGCCTCTTTTGCCTGGGAGGCAGCACCCTGGCTGCTACTGTGGCTGATAATGCACCTCAGCAGTCCATCCACAGCCACGCGCCCCTCCAGAAAAGCGGAAGGTAGAGGTGGCTGTGATGCAAAGTCCGCTCGCTGCCTGGCTGCGTACGCGTGCGCATAACCTGGCAGGTGCTCCAGCGGCACGACAGCTGCTGCCAGCAAGCCCAGCGTGCGCTGCGAGAGCCATGACGCGTTGACCCCGTGTGCGTCCATTCCAACCACGCCCCTTGCGGTGCGCGACACTGCACTCAGCAGCCCTGGCACCACAGCCAGGTTGCCGCGGCTTCCGGGGCAGGCAGCAGCCAGGCGGCACAGGGGATGAGCAGACTCGGGGCCTGCGCCCACCAAGGCGACCGCGGCCGCCGCCCGCATCTGCCGGCTGCGCGCGCCGCCGTTGTCGCACCCAAACGCGGCTGCAGCACCTTGCTGGCTGCTGCTGGCGTCGCCATCGGCCTTGACGTCATTTCCATCCTGCTGCTGCTGCCGCCGCTGCTGCTGCTGCTGCTGCTGCTGCTGCTGCTGCTGCTGCTGCTGCTGCTGCTGCTGCTGCTCTCCCGCCATTGCTGCTGCGGCAGCTGGCAACTCCGCAATCAGGTTTGGAGAGGCAAACAAGTACAGTGCTGCCGCAACCGACGCCGGCCACAACGGCGGCCACATGCAACCCTCACCGCTGGCAGAGGGCTTGAGCGATTGCAGGATTTGCATCAGCACCTGCGGCACGCCCAGCTGCACAAAGGTGGTCGCCCACGCGGCGCCCCCTGGCGGGTTGGCTTGCGCGGTGAGGAAGGCAGTGATTGCCAGCTCAGACGCCGTGCAGCCCGCGAAGAGGAAGGGGCTGGTCTGCTGCAGGTCTGACAGGCTGGCCCGCAGGCCCGCGACGAGCGCCGCCGCCGAGGCGGGCGCGGCCGCAACACGCGACGGCTGGCCGGCCTGCAAATCTGCCTCTGAAATGGCGGCCAAGACCGTCGCCGCCGTCTCGACCAAATGGTTGGGCATCTCCTTGCGCCACCGCCCACGTCCGCAGCCGCGGCGCGCGGCGACACGCAGGAGGCCGGCGACCGCCCCTGCGTCGCAGCAGGCTGCCACCTCGTTGCCGCCGCCGTGAATGACGGCGTCTCCCAGCAGCTCGACCGCCGCCGACGCGACACTGGCGTCGGCGTCCGCGCTAACGCCGGCGGCCACGGCACGCGCGCCGGCCGGGTGCCGCAGGATCTCACGGGAGAGGCCGCCGATGAGTTGGCACATCGTGAGCGCCGTCCGCATTGCGACCACCCTTCCGGCCGCACCGGTGGGCGTGCCTCGGACGCTGGCTGACGCGACGCCACATAGTGCGGGTGCCGCCAGCAGCGGCGCCAGCGCCGCGGCGGCTGCCGCCTCGCTGCCCCGCCATGCCTCTGCAACGCGCGGGTCGGTCTCATGCAAGCCACCTGCTGCATGCCCGCCATAGGCGCCCCACTTGATCGCCAGATCCACAACAGCCAGGAGGCCTCTTGGTGCCCTGCGGGGCACCAGCTGCGCATCAGCTTCTGCTTCCGCTTCGTCGTCGCCGGCCGCGCGCAGCAGCGCCAAAAAGGCAGCTGGCCGGCGGACGGCACTGCCCAGGGCGAGGAGGGACGCCTGCCTTGCTGGCTGGTCCCTGGCAGGGCGAGGCTGCTCCTGCGGCCCAGCATCCCATACGGCTACAACGGCCAAGAGAGTGGCTGCCGCTGCCCTGATGTGCTGGTGGCGGCGCTCATCTGGGGTGGCCAGGCCTGAGGGCAGGCGGCGAGCGGATGCACTTACCAGGTCCCTGAATCCTGCGGAGCGTCTTGCCCTGATGTTGCTGTTGGAGGTGGCTCCTGCTGCTGCTGCTGCTGCTGCTGCTGCTGCTGCTGCTGCTGCTGCTGCTGCTGCTGCGGCGGCGGCGGCGGCATTTGCTGCCACAGGGCGTCGAGCGCGTCGATGGCGATGCGCACCGCCGCCTCGGACTGCAGCGGCGCGGCGGCGGCGGGCGCGGTTGTCAGCAGCACGGCAACAGCCCTGTAGGCAACCCAGGCGCAGGCAACCCTGAAGATGCCGCCCTCGAGGCAGCACGCACGGTGCAGCAGGCGCGTCGCGTCTTGCGAAGACACCCGCCATCCTCGAGCCTGGGCCACTTGCAGCTCATCACACGCCTGGCTTGCTGCTGTGGAGTCACCACGATCTAGATGGTCCAACAGATCGGTGAGTACGGACCCCATGGCGGGCTGCATTGTTCGGACGTCGCACGTCGGATGATCTGAGGCCTCGTTGTATCATAGGCTAGATGGTTGAAACGACGCCTCCTCCTGAAATATGTGTGGCATTTCAGACAAGCAACCATTCCGCTCAGTGAAGATGAGCAGGGTCAGGACTCACTTCAGTTGGCTCTCACAACAGGCCTGAGGAGCTCCCTGCTCTGCCCTGCCAAGCGGGCACCCCACCTGCTCTTTGCCCCCCGCCACGGAGACACATCTGCGAGCAGATAAGACAGAGCAGCAGGCTGGTAGCCGCGGCGCGCCCTGAAACGCACACCCGGCAGGTACAACCGCCCCCCTGCCGGCTGTGCTGGCTTATCTGTTGCTAACAACAACAGGGTGCAGTGGCCTACCCACGCTGATGCTTCGTGTTACGATGAGTGCAGCACACACATGCAGGGACGGTGGCCAGGGAAAAGGGCGCTCACAACAACACGCTCACAAGGTCTCACAAACCACATGCTGCAGGCATACACCAAGGTCGACAAGCAAATGTATGCAGACTGGTGAAACATAATCATGCACCAACACTCTCCAGCTGACTGCTGCTGCTGCTGCCGCCGCCGCGCCGCGCCGCCTCGCACACCGTGCGGTGCCCCCTCACCACCCAGTCCGTCCTGCAGCACTCCTGGCTGCAGTACCGCGTCCCGGTGACGCTCCCGCAGCCCGCGCAGCGCCGCAGCTTGGCGCCATCGCGCGCGGTCCTGCCGCAGACGGCGCAGGCGTGGTGCTGCTGGGGCCGGCTGGAGCCGGATGCCATGACGGGTGCCATGCTTGCTGGGCCTGCTTGGCGCTCTGCTGCGGGGGTCTTGGGGTTCTGCTCCTCCTGCCCCTGACCGCCTCCCGACGGCCCTGGCATGCGCTGCTCCACCTCTTTGTCGGGCAAGCCATGCTGCAGAGGGTCCTCCTGCTCCTGCTGCTGTTGCTGCTGGCGCTGCTGCTGCTGCTTCTGCTGCTGCTCCTGCTGCTGCTGCTGCTGCTGCTGCTGCTGCTGTTGCTGTTGCGGATGCTTCTGCTGGTGCTGCTGATGCTGCTGCTGATGCTGCTGCACCTGTTCCTCTCCTCGTGATAGAGCCACTATGGCTGCCAGGGCCTCATTTGCCTGGGAGGCAGCAGCCCGACTGCTGCTGTGGCCGAAAATGCACCACAGCAGTCCATCCACCGCCACCCGCCCCGCCGGAAAAGCGTGAAGCGGAGGTGGCTGTGATGCAAAGTCTGCTGGCTGCCTGCCTGCGTACGCGTGCGCATAACCTGGCAGGTGGTCCAGCGGCACGACAGCTGCTGCCAGCAAGCCCAGTGTGCGCTGCGAGAGCCATGATGCGTTGACCCCCTCTGCACCCATTCCAACCACGCCCCATGCAGTGCACGACACTGCACTGAGCAGCCCCGGCACCACAGCCAAGTCGCCACGGCATGAGGGGCAGGCAGCAGCCAGGCGGCACAGGGACTGAGCAGACTGGGGGCTCGCGGCTACCAAGGCGGCCGCTGCCGCCGCCCGCATCGGCCGGCCCAGGGCGCCGCCGATGTCGCAATATAGCGCCGCTGCAGTACCCTGGCTGCTGCTGGCGCTGCCCTTGACCTTGCCGTCCGTTTCCTGTTGCTGCTGCTGCTGTTGCTGCAGCTGCTGCTGGTGGTGGTGGTGGTGGTGGCCCGGCTTTCCTTCCATTGCTGCTGCTGCTACTGCTGCTGGCAACTCCGCTAACAGGCTTGGTGAGGCAAACAAGTACAGCGCTGCCGCTGTACTTGTAACCGACGCCGACCACACCGCCGGCCGCATGCAATCCTCACCGCTGGCAGGGGGCTTTAGCAACTGCAGGAGTTGCATCAGCACCTGCGGCGCGCCCAGCTGCGCAAAGGTGGTTGCCCACGCGGCACCCCCTGGTGGTTGGGCCTGCGCGGTGTTGAAGGCTGTGATCACCAGCTGGGACGCCATGCGGCCCGCAAACAGGAAGTCGTTTGCTTGCTGCAGGTCTGAGAGGCTGGCTCGCAGGCCTGCAACGAGCGCCGCCGCCGAGGCGGGCGCCACCGCAAAGCGTGACGGCCGGCATGTGCACAAATCTGCCTCTGTAATGGCGGCCAAGACCGTCGCCGCTCTTTCGACCAAATCGCCGGGCGATTTCTCGCACCACTGCCCGCGCCCGCAGCCGCGGCCCACAGAGACACGCAGGAGGCCGGCGACTGCCCCTGCGTCGCAGCAGGCCGCAACCTCCTCGTTGCCGCCATGGGCGACCGCAATGACCAGAATTTCGACAGCCGCCACGGCAACGCAGCAGTCGGCGTCGGCGCTAACACCGGCAGCTACGGCACGCGCGCCGGTCGGGTGACGCAGGATCTCACAGGCGAGGCCCTTGATGAGCTCGCACATTGTGAGCGCCATCCACATCGCCACCGGCCTCTCCGCCGCGCCGCAGGCCGCGCCTGGGACATGTGCCGCAAGCAGCGGCGCCAGCGCCGCAGCGGCCGCCGCTTCGCTGCCTCGCCATGCCTCTGCGATGCGCGGGTCGGGCTCGTGCAAGCCAGCTGCTGTGTGGCCACCGTGAGGGCCGCACTTCAACACCAAATCCACGACAGTCAAGAGGCCTCCTGGCGACATCCGCAGCCCAAACTGCCCATCAGCTTCCCCCTCCGCTCCGTCGTCGCCGGCCGCGCGCAGCAGTGCTAGGAACGCGGCGGGCCGGCAGATGGCACTGCCCAAGGCGCGTAGTGACGCCCGCATTGCTGGGTCGCCGCCGGCGGGGCGAGGCTGCACCTGTGGTTGAGCAAACCAGGCGGATTGCATTGCCACGAGGGTGGCGGCCGCGGCCCTGATGTGCTGGTGGCGGCGTGCATCTGGGGTGGCCAGGCCTGAGGGCAGGCTGCATGCAGATGTGGCTGGGAGGGCACCTGAATCCTGGGGCGCGTCCTGCCCTGCTGTTGGTATTTGAGTGGTGTCCAGCAGCTGCTGCTGCTGCTGCTGCTGCTGCTGCTGCTGCTGCTGCTGCTGCTGCTGCTGCTGCTCCTGCTGCGGTTGCTGCTGCTGCTGCTGCTGCTGCTGCTGCTGCTGCTGCTGCTGCTGCTGCTGCTGCTGTGACGGCGGCATCTGCTGCCACAGGGCATCGAGCGCGTCGATGGCGATGTGCACCGCCGTCTCGGACCGCAGAGGCGCGGCGGCGGCGGGCGCGGTCCTTAGCAGCACATCAATTGCGCTGTAGGCAGTCCAGGCGCAGACGGCCTTGGCGACGCCGCCCTCCGGGCAGCACGCATGGCGCAGCAGGCGCGTCGCGTCTTGCAAGGACAGCTGCCATCCTCGAGCCCGGGCCTGCAGCAGCTCGTTACATGCCTGGATTGCTGCTGCAGGAACACCACGATCCAGATGAGCCAACAGATACAGATCAATTAGGACGGACTCCATGGCGGGCTGCATTGGTCGGACGTCGCACGTCGGATGATCCGAAGCCTCGTGATAACATGCTTGAAGATCAAAATCGCGCCCCTTCATACTATACACATGCGCAATCACAAGCAAGCACCGACCCTCCACACTGAAGAACAGGCGTCAGGGCGCATTTCAGTTCAGTTGGCTTCCACCGACCAACAGGCCAATAGGCTTGCCTTGAGCTTCCAGCTCTCGTCCACGGCGTGGGCACCCCACCGGCCCTCCACGACCTGCCACGGAGACACACTCTTGAACGGGCACGGCCAACACAGCAGGCTGGTAGCCGCGACGCGTCCTGCAACGCACCCCCTGATCCCCAGGCGCAGCCGCTCCCCTGCCGGCAGTGGCTCATCTGATGCTTTGAAAGCAGGGCGGAATGGCTTACCCACGCCGATGCTTTTCGTTGCAGTCAACGCAGCGCATTCAGGGACCGACGGCGCCCAGGCGACGGGGCGCGCCCAACAACAAGCATGAAATGTGTTACAAAGACATGCTGCAGGCATGCACCAAGCTCAACGTGACAATGAGTGCAGACTCATCAAACCCATTTACGCACCAACACCCTCCGGCTGACCGCCGCTGCTGCTGCTGCCGCCGCGCCGCGCCGCCTCGCACACCGCGCGGTGGCCCCTCACCACCCAGTCCGTCCTGCAGCACTCCTGGCTGCAGTACCGCGTCCCCGTGGCACGGCCGCAGCCCGCGCAGCGCCGCAGCTTGGCGCCATTGCGGGCCGTCCTGCCGCACACGGCGCATGCGCGGCACTGCTGGGGCCTGCTGGGGCCGGGTGCTGGGACGGGCGCTGCGATTGCTGGGCCTGACTGACGCTGTGCTGCGGGGGTCTCAGGGTTCTGCTCCTCCCGCCTCTGCCCGTCCTGCGCCGGCCCTGGCATGCGCGGCTCCACCTGAGTCTCTTGCAAGCCTTGCTCTTGCTGCTGCTGCTGCTGCTGCTGCTGCTGCTGCTGCTGCTGCTGCTGCTGCTGCTGTTGCTGCTGTTGCTCCTGCTGTTCGTGCTGGTCTTCATGCTGCTGCCCGCGCTTCTGCTGCGGCTGCTCCTCTGGTTCCACCTCTTCCTCCTCCTATTGCTGCTGCTGCTGCTGCTGCTGCTGCTGCTGCTGCTGCTGCTGCTGCTGCTGCTGCTGCTGCTGCTGCTGCGACACATGATCCTCTTCTCGCATCAGGGCCGCCAGGGCCACAAAGGCCTCATTCGCCTGAGAGGCAGCAGCGCAGTTGCGGCTGTGGCTGACGATGCACCCCAGCAGCCCAGTCACAGCCTTTCTTCCCACTGCAACAATCTGCGGCGGCAGCGGCTGTGATGCCAAGTTCGCTGGCAGCCTGCCTGCGTACACGTGTGCAAATTCTGGCACGTGCTCCAGCGGCACGACAGCTGTGGCCAGCATGCCAAGCGTGCAAAGTGAGGCCCATGCCGAGGCGACCCCCTCTGCATCCACTCCGGTGAAGCCCCATGCGGTGCGCGACAAAGCAGTCAGCAGCCCCGGCACCACAGCCAAGTCGCCGCGGCATCCAACGCAGGCAGCGGCCAGGCGGCACATGCTTTGAGCAGACATTGGGCCAGCGGCCACCAAGGCTGCCGCGGCCGCACGTCGCATCTGCCGGCTGTCGCCGTCGTTGCAATCAAGCGCCGCCGCTGCACCCTGCCTGTTGCTGGCGTCGCCATCAACCTTGCCATTCCTTTGCTGCTGCTGCTGCTGCTGCTGCTGCTGCTGCTGCTGCTGCTGCTGCTGCTGCTGCCTGTCTCCTGCCATTCCTGCTGCTGCAGGCAACTCCGCAATCAGGTTTGGTGAGGCAAAAAGGCAGAGTGCTGCCGCAACTGGCGCCAGCTGCACCGCCAACATATCACAATCCGAATCATCTGACAGGGCTTGCAGTAACGTCAGGACCGGCATCAGCAGCTGCGACATGCCTAGCTGCGCAAGGGCGGCCGCCCACGCGGCACCACCTGGCGGTTGGGCCAGCGCAGCGTTGAAAGCGATGATTGCCAGCTGGGCCGGCGCGCAGCCCACCAACTTGAAATGGCCCGCCTGACGCAGTTCTGACAGGCTGGCCCGCGAACCCGCCATGAGCGCCGCCGCTGAGGCGGGCGCCGCTGCGACGCGCGACGGCCGGCAGGCGCGCAAATCCGCCTCTGTAATGGCGGCCAGGGAAGTTGCCGCCATGTCGACCAGATAGCCGGACGTTCCCTCGGGCCATTGCCCACGCCCGCAGCCGCGGCGCGCGGCGACGCGCAGGAGGCCGGCGACTGCCCCCCCCCCCCGTCGCAGCAGGCTGCCACCTCGCTGCCGCCGCCGTAGATGACGGCGTCTCCCAGCAGCTCGACCGCCGCCGACGCGACACTGGGGTCGGCGTCCGAGCTGACGCCGGCGGCCACAGCCAGCGCGCCGGCAGGGTGTCGCAGGATCTCCTGGGAGAGGCCGCTGATGAGTTGGCACATCGTGAAAGCCGTCCGCTTTGCAGCCACCCTCCGCACCCTCAGCACCGGGCCGCCGGGCCCGCCGCGGACGCTGGCCGCGGCGGCGCCATTGATGAGCGGGGGTCCTGCCAGGAGCGGCGCGAGCGCTGCGGCCGCCGCCACCTCGCTGCCTCGCCACGCCTCTGCAATGCGCGAGTCTGGCTCGTGCACACCACCCAATGATTGGCCGCCGTAGGCGCCCCACTTGATCGCCAGATCCACGACAGCCAGGAGGCCTCCCAAGAAGGGCCGCAGCCCAGCAAACTGCCCCTCAGCTTCCGCCTCCGCCTCGTCGTCACCGGCCGCGCGCAGGAGTGCCAAGAGTGCGGCTGGCCGGCGGATGGTGCTGCCCAGGGCGAGGAGGGACGCCCGGCTTGCCGCCTCACTGCCGGCGGGGTGAGGCTGCTCCTGCGGCCCAGCAACCCAGACGGCGGCGAGTGTCACGAGGGTCGTCGCCGCCGCCCTCATGTGCTGGTGGCGGCGCTCATCAGGGGTGGCCAGGCCTGAGGGCGCGCGGCGCGCAGATGTGCCTGACGGGGTCGCTGGAACGTGTGTCGTGTCTAGCCCTTGCGTTGCTGTTGGAGACGCCTGCTGCCGCTCTTGCTGCTGCTGCTGCTGCCGCTGCGGCTGCTGCGGCGGCGGCGGCGGCATCTGCTGCCACAGGGCGTCGAGTGCGTGGATGGCAATGTGCACCCCAGCCTCGGACCGCAGAGGCACGGCAGCGATGGGCACGGTCCTTAGCAGTACATCGATCGCCCTGTAGGCAACCCAGGTGCAGGCGGCCCTGGCGACGCCGCCCTCAACGCAGCAGGCGTGGCGCAGCAGGCGCGTCGCGTCTTGCGAAGACAACTGCCATTCTCGAGCCTGGGCCGCTTGCAGCTCGTCGCATGCCTGGCTTGCTGCTTCAAAGGCGCCACGATCCAGATGGCCCAACAAGTCGGTGAGCACGGACTCCATGGAGGGCTGCGTTCGTTGGTCGGACATTGGACGATCTGAAGCCTCGTTACAACAGGCGTGAAGAGTGAAAAGGCGCCTCTTTCTTCCTGATATGCGCGATTTCAGGGCAGCAACGAGCCTCCACAGTGATGAACGGTCACGGCGCATGTTGAGTTCATTTCGCCAACTGACCAGCATGCCATTTCAGCTTCCAGGTCTCGTCCACTGGGCGGGCACCACACCGGCCCTTCACAACCTGCCACAGAGGCACATCCCTGAGCAGGCACGGCGGAAACAGCGGGCTGGTAGCCACGATACGTCCTGAAACACACCCCCAGGTACACCAGCTCCCCTGCCATGTGCCATCGGTGGCCCATCTGTTGCTTCTGAAACAGGGTGGGCCGGCTTACCCACGTCAATAAATTGCGTTGCATTCAACGCAGCGCATGCAGGGACAGCGGTCCCGCGCGGCGCGGTTGCAGCTTGATGATGGAAAGCGGTGGGCGTCCCAGCTGTCGGCGGCGGATTTTAAAAAGACGAGAGGACTGGATGCCATGGATGCCGGCTGGCAGCATGGCATGCAGGGGGTTGCCGTCGCTGCCGGCAGGCCGGCAAGCAGGCCAAGCGACAGGGCGCTCGGAGGGGCGCTGCATAAGCAGGCAGCGCATAAGAAGCAAAGCGCGGCCTCGGATTGCAAGCCAAAGGTGTCAGCAAGCGGTGATAAGGGGAGTCAGCGGCGCTTGGGATGATGTACTGGTATGGGGAAGCGCCATCGCCATTGTGAGTGAAAATTGGTGATGGAAGAGCGGTGTGGGTGTGTTGATTGGAAAAAAGGGGGAAGCACGACCTGAATTCACAACTGCGCGACGCATGCTCTTGTTTTGGCGGGGTAGATGCCTGCGGGCGGCAGCTGAGCAGCGCGCCAAGCAGGCGACTGACAGCCTTAAAAGCTGTGTGCCGCCTGCTTGCAAAGGAAAGCATCTTCGCAACAGCCGCAACGCACGGCGTTGGGCACAGGGCGGGGCGGCACTGGGCGGCGGTCCCCGCGCGGGCGCGTGGTGGTGCGACAGCGCTCAGAATTGGGCGCCGCGGTGAGATCCCTGCCTAACAGTGTGGCATGCTTCGAGCGCAAATTGAGCTGCATGGTTTGAACTCGGAAAATTTAGAGGACTGCCAGTTTGTCAGGGCAAAGGCGGAGGGCTGAAATCCAAGGCAGGGCGCAAGGGGGGGAGGCCAAGTGCGAGGCGGGGAGAACGCAGCATCCAGCACCGGGCCGCACAGCGCTGCCGCCCCGCCCACGGCCTGCTGGCCCCCAGCCCGTCACGCCGCCCACCCCACGCTCCCCGCCGCGCCGCTGCGCCCCTCTGCCCGCTCGCCCTCCTCCACACCGCCGCCGCCGCCGCCGCCGTCGCCGCCCGCGGCCCCAAGGGCGGGCACCCCCAGTATGCCGTCCGGCAGGGCGCTGTGACTAATCCTGACGTCCTTCTGCACCGCCACGTCAGACTCCGCCATGCGGGCCGCCAGCTCCATCGCCTTCTCGATGGCCTGTTGCAAGAGCGGCGGGGTGATCAGGGATTTGAGGATTCCGAGGTTACGTCATATGGGATTTTGACACCCCAAGAGGTCTGTGACGAGCGCGCAGGCCGCAGGACGGCCCGCGGAGCAGAGCGCCCCGGGCATCGGCAGCGCGCCCCGTCCCGACTCGCCCCCGCTGGACACCGCCGCGGCCCAAACCCCGGCGGCAGCGCCGGGCCACGGCCCTCTCAAACCCAAGCGCAGGCCCCCAGCGCGCGCGCCAGCCGGCCCACCGCGACGTCATCTCTGACGCCCTTCGTCTCGAATGATATGCGGAACCGGTGCACCGGCTCCCGCGCGCAGGTGATGGCGCCCGTGGCGACGTCGAAGCGGCAGGGCACGGGCAGCTCCTCGCGGATGTAGCAGACGTGGAAGCCCCTGGCGGCGGTTGGTGCAGCGGTTGATGGCGGTTGATTGGCGACGGTTGGTTGGTCGGTTTGCGGCAGTCGATCGGTCGGTTGGCCGTGTTGCAATAAGTCGGCGTGGACCGAAGGCCATGAGCGTGTGTGCGTGACCGAGAGAAGCTTGGGGTGGAGGGGGGGGAGGCAACGGCGCCGCCTTTCCCCTGAAGAAGATCCAACACTCACCACCACAACCAGACCCAACATTCGAAATCACAAGAGCCCCCCCCCCACCTGTCTGTGAGCACGTCCACCATCATGTCCACAGCCACGGGGTGCTCGCAGAAGAAGGCGCTCTTGGTCACGTACTCCGCATGGCCTGGTTG
>NW_014013078.1:19903-25808 GCF_000611645.1 Monoraphidium neglectum | reverse complement strand
GCCGCGCGCCGCGTGCTCCGCGCGTGGGCGCGCCGCGCGCCGCTGCTGCTGGCTCGCCGCGCCGAGGCGACCGCCGCACGGCTCGCGGAGCTCGGCCCCGAATTTGCCTCTGCCGCGCCAGGCGGCCTGCGGGGCGCCGCGGAGGCCTCCGCCGTCGACCCCGCCACGGTCCTCCGCTGGGCGGCGCGCGACCCGCGGATCCTTCTCACACGCCGCGGCGCGGCGGCGGCGACCGTCGTGGACGAGCTGACTCAGAGCCTGAAGCGCCACCCGTACGTGACCTATGCTCTCGCGGCGGCGCACCCGTCATACCTGGTGATGCTGCAGGGGGCGCTGCGGGGGTGGGCGGACGACGTGGCGCACCTGCTGCAGGTGCCGCGGCCGCTGGCGGTGCTGCTGGCGGGCGACCCCGAGGTGGGTGTGTTTTTCCCTTTCTTATGAGGGACGGGGATTGACATCACGTGGGCAGGGGGGAAAGGCCAATTGCCTGCGCAGGAAAGGAGAAGAGGGGGCCGAGGGGCAGCTCGTGTGGGAGGACGCGGGGGTGTGGAGGGGCCGTGCTGCGCCGACCTCTGCTGAGTCAGGCATCAAATCGGCGGCTGCAGGGAGGGTTCGTCCCCGGGGACAAGCCCACCCGCCATCCATCGCCATAGGAATGCGAAGTTGAGCGGCCGGCATGTCCAAACCGCACAGCCGCGGCAGCTTCACGGTCCCTGCTCTCAGACGCGCTGTCGCATGCGTCCTCTACGTGCACCCTCCCCTCTCAAGCCCCCAGGCCTGGACCCGGGCCGGGGGCTCAAAAACGACCCGATCTCCCCGTGCACGCCCACAGGTCTTCCTCACGAGGCGGCCTGAGGAGATCCTGACGGCCATCCACGGCCTCTGCGACGCCCTGCGCGCCCCCTTCACCGCCGCGCGCGACCTCGCGCTCGCGGAGCCCCGCCTGCTGCTGGCGACGCCCGCGCAGGTCTCGGAGCAGCTGGCAGCCCTGCGCGCGCTGCTGCCGGACGCCCCGCGCGCCGCGTCGGCGGTGGCGGCAGCCAACCCCGGCCTCCTCCTGCCGCCCCACCCGGCCGGCGGCGGCGGCGGCGGGGCTGAGTTGCGGGCGGTCTTGACGTCGCTCGCGGCCGAGCTAGGCGTGGGCGTATCGGCGGTGGCGGCGGCCGCAGCCTCGAACCCCCTGGTTCTGTCGTCGCCGCCGCCGCCGGGGTCGGCTGCGGCGGCGCTGGCGGCGCTGAGGGGTGGCGGGCTGGGGTCTCAGGGGCGGGTGCTGGATGTGCTGCTGGCGCAGCCGGCGCTGCTCTACGCCAATCCTCAGGTGGGCATCGAATGGAGGGAAGTTTTCCGGGTGTGCTTTGTCCCCCCAGCCGCTGCAAAGCCTTTGGGGATGGACTCCATGCCGGCGCATTCAGCGATTTCTTGGCCTGTCACCTGAAACCGGTTCACAACTGCCCCACAGGACGACCCGCTACCCTGTCCTGCCTGTTGTCCACCATGGCCGCTGCCCGCTGCACAGACAAATAGTTGCCTGCACCGATTGTTTGGACACGCACACGCACACACGCCACGCACACACATGCCATGCACACACACGCCACGCACGTATGCATACATACATACACACACACGATGCCCCCCACCTCACCACCTCGTAATCACAGGAGCTGGCCGCCTCGGACGCGGCCATCTCGGAGGCCCTCTCCTCCCACCCCCCCTGGCGCGCCGCGCTCTCCGCCTCCCTCGACCCCGCCGCCGCGGGCCTGCTGCTGCTGCAGCGGCGCCCGCGGCTGCCGCTGCTGGTGTACCTCATGGAAAGAGGCCTGCAGGGGCGCATAGAGTTGAGGGATGCAATCGGGATGGGGCAGACCGCGCGGTACCGGGAGTTCGGGTCCGACTGGCTCGAGTGGCTTGAGCGGTTCAAGGCGCGCGAGCGGCGGCGAGAGGAGCGCGCGGCCGCGGCGGGCTACGGCGGCCCGCCGCGGGGCGAGGGCGGCGGGGGGGTTGATTGGAGCGGCGTGGGCGGCGGCGGCGCCTGGGCGCGAGAGGACGAGAGGGACGAGGGCAATCAAGGCGTGGATTGGGGACAGGTGGACGGGGATGAGGACGAGGCTGGGGGGGAGGAAGAGGAGGAGAGCGGCGATCAAGTGGATTCCGGCGGCGAGGGCAGCGGCGGCGTCGACAGGCGGCGCTCGTTGTCTGTCGTCGGCGGCATCGTGGTCAACTGGCCGGGGGGCCCCTCTAAGCTCGACCTGCACGTGCTGCGCGCGCAGCGCGCTGCGGCGCGGCTGTACGCGGCGGGGACCGCGGGGCTGCTCGATGGGTACTGGAGGCGGCAGCTGTGGTTCAGGGAGGAGGGCGGGCCGGGTTCGGCGGCTGTCGGTGGCGGCACCGGCGACGGCAGCGGCGACAGCAGCAGCAGTAACGGCAGCAACGGCAGCGGCGGCGGCGGAAGGGGCAGCGGCAGCAGAGGCCGAGAGCGTGCCGGCTGAAGGCAGGTTGTGGGATTCATGGCGTTTGCAGGCGGGTGGAATGTGCTGTCCGCTCACCTTCTGCTCGAATGCACTCATTTCGGGGCCAAGCACATCTGTACTCTTCAGAAGTTGCGCGCCATCGACAAGCTGAGACACGCTTGCGTTACAGCTGCTAGCATGCCATGATGTGGGACAACTCGCGTGGGTTTGGCGCGCGTGTGCGTGTGTGAGTGTGTGCGCATCCGATCATTCCATCATCATCATCATCGCCAACGCCATTTTGCAGCAACAACATGACTTATCTTCTTCTGCATGTGTTGGGGGGGGGGGCTTGTCCCCACACCCAAAAGCCCTGGCAGCTGCGACGCGCAACGCGCCTGTGTCCGCGACTGCGGCACAGCGCGCAGAATTTTTCGCGATCATGCGTCTCTGCAGCGCACCGCCTAGTACAGTGCTGGCATGCCGCGAATCCGTCGGCGCAAGCACTCAAGAGCGCGCAGGAAACAGTCTACGCACTACACGACGATGGGCGGCCTGACACAACTGCAAACTCATCACACAAAGCATAACGATCGCAAGCCAAAGCAGATGCAGCCGGGGCTATCCCGGCAGGCGTGCCCAGTCGGCCCCCGAAGGGTGCCGCGGGCACGCTGTGCACCGCACGCAGTGACTGCAGCAAGCAGAGTGGCGACGCATGCGCATGCGAACGCCACCGGGGGTCACCACAAGCGTCCAGACCTCAGTGCAGCAGGGGCCTTGGGGTGTGGATTGGTACAACAAAGGGGGAGGGGTACAACAGCACGTGGCCGCAGCAGCGCCAGCAGGGGCGCGCGGCCCGGCGGGGCAGCATAAAGGTTGAAAGAAGACGCGACAGAGCAGGCACGAAAGGACGAAACGCACCCGGCGTTGCCCGGATGTGATGGTGGTGAAGCGTAATGTACACAGGGGCTGGCCTTGGTGCATGGCGGGGTCAAAGGGCGCGGGCCGCGCGGCCGCACGCCCGCCATGCAACACCAAGCGGCGCAGCCGCCGAGCCGCTGTCGCGGCAAGCGGTGGACGCGCTGCGCACGCCTGCACAGGCCCCTAGCCGGGCTCCGCGCCGTCGAGCCCCGCACACGCGCCGGCGCCTCGGAGCGCGGCGCGGCGGGCTCCGATTTGCCCTTGATCGGTTTGCATGGCCTTGCGGCCGGAAAGGTTCCCTCACACGCCGCTACAGGAAAGGGTTTGGTTGGCCACCACAGATCTCCTGATTCTCCGTTTGCTGGGCCCCGCCAAGCTCTGGCAGCCGCCAGGAGGGCGCCTTGTGACCCGCCTTCAGAGGCGCCCGACAGGCGTCCCCAACCCGGGGCTCAGCTGCCCGTGCGGCGCAGGCGCGCGACGCGCTCCTGGCGGCGCTCCTCCTGCGCCGCGCGCACCCTGAGCAGGCGCTGCAGCTGGGCCTCGCTCCAGGCCGCCTTGCCGCCGGCGCCCATGCCGGCCATGCCGGCGAGGTACGACTCCTGGGGGGCGGGGGCACCAAAAAATTCAGAGGTTTCGGCGTGCTGAGACGAAGCCATACGGGCTCAAACAGGCCCCAAGGACAGAGTGGGAGCCGGGTCGCGTCGCGGCACGTCGTAGAGGCCGCGCATGACGAGGAGGTTGCAGGTGCGCCAACCCTATTCTCGCTGACAGCACGCACATGCACTAGCACGTGCGCAAGCACACACACACACACACACACACACACACACACAAGCACACACACACACACACACTCTCTCTATCTTTGAATTGCACCTCATCGGTTTCAACCCATCCACACAACAGCCAACCAACTCTCACCCAGAAGAGCCACATGGCCACCGTAAGCCTGCACAGCGCCCGCTCATCCAGCGTCTCAATCTGCAGCTGCAGCTGGTCCGCGCCGCCCCCAGATATGACGAGCGCCGCCAGCATCGTGGACGCCACCACAAACTCGATGGCAGCACGCGTGACCGCGCTCTCGCGGCGCCACCGCGCCTCCTGCCAGCGCCACCAGGACGCACCGTCGCCCTGGCGGTTGGCGTCGGTTGCGGGGGTGAGTGTGACTCACCACTTATGCGATGGCGACAGCATGGATGGATCGTGGCGGGCAGGGGGCGTTTACGAGGGAGCAGGGGCCGAGGACGAGGGGTGCACGCAAAAGTGTAGGTCTCTGCAATGAAACAGGCGTTAGACAGGATACAAGGCTGCGCCAGGGATTTGTGGAAGCTGCTGTGCGCATCTCCGCACTTCTGACCGGGAGCCCACCATCCTGCCGGCGGCCGCTGGGCCGTGGCCGCCCTGAGCGCTGTTGGCGCGGCTCTCAAACAGGTGGGCCCTGACGGAGGCTGCCAGCGTCATGACCGCCCCCTTGACGCTGAAGTAGCCCAGGGCCAGCAGCCACACAAACCTGGGGTGGTGGGTGGGTGGGTGTGTACGCGTGCGTGCGTGTGTGCTTGAGTGTGTGTGTGTGTGCACGTGTGCGTGTATGCTTGAGTGTGTGTGTGTGTGTGTGTGTGTGTGTGTGTGTGTGTGCACACACGCAACGGATTGCGTGCAACGTCTGCTCAAGGGCTTGGACACACACGTCGAAGCACGAATTTGCTCAAACGCAAGCCTTGACAGGAGGCTGCGACTCGCAGGTTCCGCTGCACCCCCAGTCTTATGTGCTGGTGGCTACACCCTCCCCAAAACGCAACCACTCTGAACAGGCCCTCCGCCCCGCGCGCGGCGCAGCGACCTCGAGCCGCCCCTCTCACGTGTTATTGGACTCGCAGGCGCCGTTCGACGTGAGGGTGCGCAGGTCTTCCCCGTATCCCTCACTGCCCCCCAGCGCGAGGAAGCCGGCCACACCGAGGACGCCCCAGAGGGACGCCGCGACGCAGCGCGCGCGCAGGGTCTGCGCGGGCGCGGCCGTGCAGAACGGGCAGGAACACATGAGCACGTGCATGCGCGCGGCGTGCTGTGAGCGTTTAGGGCGCTGCGGCAGGGCAGGCGAGGGCGCATGCGCGGTCGGGCGACCCCGGAAAACAGGCTTGGCGGTCGCGACGCCAACCAACGCCACCGCCAGTGCTGGGCGGTCGGGCCGCGTCGTCGGTATGCATGTCACGCAGGCGGGACCGCGCTGCGGTGGGTTCAAGGGTTCAGGGGCGGGGCCGTGCCTGCTTGGCTTGGTGCGCGCGGTCTTGGAGGAATGTGTCTATTGAGATCCCCAGCAGCGGCAGCAGCTGCGGGTCGATGCCGTCCGGGAGCGGGTCCTCCTCCTCGGCAGACTCGAGGGCAACAGCGCGCGCGCGCGACGGCTGCGCGGACGGGGGCGGGAGGTTGGACTGCGGGCGGCCGTCGGGGCCGTCGTCATCCTGATGGGTGGGGGGGGGGGGCGGGTTGTATTTTTGGGGGGCATGGATATGTTGTTGGCTGCTGGTTTCGGCTTC
>NW_014013078.1:8350-19377 GCF_000611645.1 Monoraphidium neglectum | reverse complement strand
GGGGGGCATGGATATGTTGTTGGCTGCTGGTTTCGGCTTCAAAGTGGTGTGGGTGTGCGGTGAGACGGGACGGGGCGTTTAGAGGTGCCAGCCGCACGGCGTGGCACGGCACGCAGCGCCGCGCCTGCGCCCGCGCCTGCGTCTGTGTCTGCGCCTGCGGGCTAGGCCCGGGGGGCAGCGGCCGTGGCGGCCGCGGCAGCGCGTGAAGCGCCGTACGTGCTGACCAGCCTAAGAAAGCAGCCAGCCAGCTAGGCAGTCGACCGCAGCAGTCCAAGGATAGCTGTGGTGTCACAAGCAGGTGCCGCCGCGTGCGCACCCGATTGGTGGCGGAAACTGAGAGCCTGGATCGGAGGGGACGCCTGACCAGGAGGCGCGGCAGGCCGCCGCTGCGCTCGGGGGCAACACATGGGGACCAGTCGCGTACTTGGCGGGAGGTGGCCAAGAGAACACGCAGGCCACAGTGCGCTGTGCCGCCTGCGCGCATCTGGACTGCGGCTGCCAAAGCGCAACGTGCACCCCGCTCGCTGCACCACAGCGGCCCGTACACGCACAGCTGCACGGCGCGCACCGGGCAAGCGGCGACTTGGCAATCGCGCTCGAGGCGCCGCTGGCGCAGAGCGCCGTTGATGCAACCATAGATAGCTTTGGAAGAACTTCGTAAGGAAGAGCGAAAGAGAGATGCACACCAGGACCCAGCCTGGTTGGTGAACGATGCAGTGAAAGGCGCGAGGTTGTTCAACGCCTGCAAGGTACAACAAGAAGATTGTTTTTGAATGGTTCAGCAAGCGCATGAATGCTGTATGGGAACAGTCAGCAGCGACACACGAGTTGATGTCAGCACACAAAGGACCTGTGATCTCACCGCGTTCCAATTGAGACGTCCACCTGCTGTGCGCGTATGGCAATTGGGACGCTCGCGGAGTCTTGGTTGAAGGGTGCGAGCCCGGTGGGCGAATCCGTGACGGCGCAGCAACGCGCAATGCAAGTATGCGCCTGTTTGTGCGGTCCACCTGCTGCTTTCAGCTGCCATGCCCCAGCTGCCAATGCAGGCACCCAGCTGCCAATGTAGCTGCTGCAGGCAATAGCTGCGGCCAGCAGCATAGCACCCATCACACATGCCCATGTCATGATGCCGCCTGCCCCGGCACCGAATGCTGCGGTCTGTGCAGGCGCGCTGCATCACGGAAAAGTGGTCGTCTCGAACACGACCAACGACCTCCGCAGCGCCGACGCCAATGTCGTCCACATCCGGCGCGCGCCACCGCCTGCCCTCAGGGCAGCGCCCCTCCTGAGCTCGCACGTACCACGCAGTGCTGTGTCAGCGCCAATCGCCGAGCGGCCCGAAGCGGCCGCAGAGCTGCTGGTCCAAGGAATTGACCAGCCAGATTTGCAGCGCGCCATCTACGAGGATACTGTCGCCATCAGCCGGCAGCTGCTTGCGGCGTTGCCTGGTGCGCGTACGACGGGCCTGAGGGCCAAGCTGGAGGTGGTGACGCGCCAGAGCTGCCCCAGGTGGCACGCCGACACTGTGGGCGTTCGCTGCCTGTGCACATATTAGGGGCCGGGGACTTTCTACGTGCCCAACCGGTGCGCGCAACCGATGCGCGCATGTCTTGCAGGCAGGCGGGGAGGGCGGTGTATTGTCGCTTGGCCGGCTTGCCGGCTTGAACACCTCACCACCTGTGTACGACGTGTCTGCAGCCACACTTTGGATGTCCACACCCGGGCTGCGGTCCGCTGCCGCACGGCCGATCGTGCGTCGCAGGGCCGTCAAGCGGCGCTGGGGCCTAGACGGGGCGGTTTCCGTGCAGGCTGTTGATGAAGCGGCGGCCGAGCAGGCGGCTGCGTGGGACCTGCTGTACCTGAAGGGCAACGCGTTCCCCGGCCTCTACGGTGCGGGGACACGCGCCGGCAGCGTGGTTGCTTGCGGGGGCAGCCGAGGTCGAGGCGGCAGGGCTTGGAAGGTGGCCGCACCACATAATCCCTGGCCGGCACCAGCAGCAGTCTGAGGCAGGCTCCACGCGTGTGCCCACCACCCCGCATGCCGGCAGCTGCATCCGGCTCAGCACCACCGGGTGACCCACCCATGGTCGACTGTGCAACTGCACCCCTCCCCTGCCTTGACCGCCCTGTCTGTCTTGTCAGGCATGGGTGCCGTCCACAAGTCCCCCGAGGGCGCGTCCGAGGATTCGCCGCGTCTCCTGCTGACGGTCGATGACGCCCCCGCCTGCAGCTGCTGCCAGCACTGATACATGTGCACGCGCACGCCCTGCAGTGCGCACGCGCGTCGCCGTCTGCTGGACCCCTGCTAGCAGCTTGAGCGTTGCAAGTATCAAGATTTCAGCAAGTCTGAGTGTTGGTGTGCACACCGCACTCCCTTTCTTGGAGAGGGACCCCTGCCTCAACAACCACCATTACTGGCAGGCTGGTTCGCTTGCAGTTGCCAGGCCACATGTTGCAGGCAGCACTTGAGGGCGCTGAGAGCATGAATTGCTGTCTTTCTGTCATTCATTGATAGCGTTGGCAGCGGAGAACACTCTCGTGTTATCTCCACCTGTTGCGCACCCTGCCGCCGCCGCAAGGGCTGAGGCGTTTTCACTGAGAGAAGCATCTGCGCAACATTACAGTAGCATCCCGGATGTTTTCTATTGTTTCATGTGGATACATGCACAGTCTTTCAAGTGTTCATACTTACTCTTACACAGGGCATCAGCCTTCCTGCCAGGAATTGCCAGGAGGTGCACCTGGGAGAAAATCATGTATGGGGCCGCGGCATATGGGTCAGGGGCTGCGGCGCACCATTTCAGGGCCTTTGGCAGCTGGTACTGCCAGCCAAGTGAAGTTCACGCCATGAGGTTGAAGGTTCTTGCAGGGCACGTGCTTTGGGTGGCAGTGTGGCTTCTAGTCAGCTGCCCCTGGCACGATGTCATGCAATTCTTGGCTACTGCAGCAGGGCCCCCGACGACGTGTGCTCTCAGGGTCTCATGAGTCGTGTGCCCTGCCCGCTCTCGTTCTATTTGTCGCAACACTATTTGTCAATCTTGAACACTGTTTCCAGCCCCAGCATCACCCAAAACAGTGTGAAACCATTCATATCTTTCGAAGATACTTCCACCGTTTGGACCAATGAAGCCATTTATGGCCCTCCACACATTATAATTGCCATTTAGCTTCGTCCTCTAGCTTCTTCTCATCGCTTCAGGCCCCGCTGTGGCCGCCGGCTTGGCTACGTAGACGCCAGCACGCCACTGCAGCGGTATGGCAACAGCTATGCGCAGGTAGCCGAATAGCAAGAAGTTTCCCGAATCTATTGTTCAAGGGGCCGCGCTTGCCTCGGGGCAAGGCCAAGGGGCGATTTCCAGGCGGTGGTGCAAGGCTCAGCGCACGGGGTGAGCACGCATAGCGTATGGTCATTTTCATCGGGCCTGGGGCATCACAAACAACGGGTTTGGGAGCACCCCCGCGCTCTCCGGAATGCGGTGTTCTGCCTCCTCCGAGGATTGCACAAGTCCGCATTTTATCAAGTACCATGTTATACTTCATACGACATGTCGTGCCATCGCGCTGGCGTATCTTGGCTCAGCAGATATTGTTCTGATCTCAGAATCCCGGTCCGTTTGTCTGAATGGCACGCAATGCGTGCAACCACATCCCGCCGTGACAACTCAATCGCAGATGGTCCCCGCGCTGCGCCCGGCCAGCTTGCTGTCTCCACTGAGCCCCGCCTGTGTGTTTGACCTCGAGATCGACTGCGGCCGCGGCGGCGCCTCGGCCACCGCAGCGGGTGCATCCAGCTGCCTCAGCCAACACGTGGACGGGGCCACCGGCGCCGTAGAGGCGCTGCAGGCGCTCTGCTACCACAACGACGCCGGCGATGACAGCGCCACGGCTGCGTTTGCACGCAAGGTGGATGGGACGATCGAAAGGCGCTGGGCGCCCGCGCTGCCAACTCGTCGACCTATTAATCATCCGGCACCGAAATTGTTGCTCCTGAGGCGCACATCCACTGTTTGCAGCCCGCGTAGGCTGACAAATGGCAAATTGGAGACGGCGAAAAACTTGATTTCTTACACCCCTCCCTTGCCCTGTCCTTTGATTCGCAGTTGTCCCTGGAGCTGCTGCGCCTTCGCGCCGCCTACCTGGTCCCCCCCTCCTCCCTTGGGGCCCCCGACAGCGACGGCGCCGCCCCCCTCGGCGCCGGCGGCTACTCCTCCGACGGCTACGGCGCCAGCGGCGGCAGCCGCGGCAGCAGCCGCAGCGCCAGCCCGTGCAGCAGCTGCTGCGGCGGGTCGCCCCGCGCGCCGGCGGCGCCCGCGGGCGGCGGCGGGCCGGTGGATGTGGAGGGTGTCGCACGGGAGCTGGGGGCGGCCGGCTACCTCGTGCACGTCCAGGACGAGGCGCCGCGAGAGCGGCGGCCCCGGGACGCGCGCCGCTGCCTGCAGCAGCTGCGCCACAGGTTCATCCTGTGCCTGGGGGCGCGCGGGCGGGGCAGCCACAGCCCCCCCAGCGGCGGTGGTGGCGGCGGCTGCAATGATGGTGATGTCGATGGTGGCAGTGGTGTTGATGTTGATGGTGGGGGCGAGCCCTCGTACCTCCCAGAGCCCCTGGTGGTGGAGCCCTGCCTCAGGGAGCAGTTTGTGATCGCGCACCCGACGCCGGCCTACACGGCGCTGCTCGAGGCCGCGCCGCTGTGCTTCGTCGGGCCGGCCTCGCGGCTGGACGCCGCCGTGGACGTGCTCTGCCGCGAGATGGCGGCAGCGTTCAGGGAGCGCGGGCTGGCGGTGCCGCCGTGGCGCACCAAGGCCGCGATGCTGTCAAAGTGGGCGCCGCAGCAGGTGGCGGCGCTCGCGGCGAAGGCCTGCAAAGCCGGCCCGCGCGGCGTCGCAAAGCCGGCGGCCGCGGCTGCCGCAGCCTCGCCGGTGGCGGCCGCTGTGCGATTGGCTCCGTCCGACCCGCTTCCCTCGGCGGCGGCGGCGGCGGCGCCGGCGCTCTGTGCTGCGGCGTGTGCGGCACAGGCAACGCCGCCGGCGCTGGCGGAGCAACCCGACGGTGCGCCAGGTCCGCATGAGGCGTCGGCGACTGGGGAGCCGCTGGTTGGCCGCAACGCGACCGCTGAAGCGCAGGGGCGTGCGACTGCAGGCCAGAAGGCGCGATCGCTCCTCGCCATGGCCCTCCGGGGGTCTGGCGGCACGGCCTGGGGCAGCTCCGCGCCTGGCAGCTCCGCTGGCGGCGCGGCCTCTGACGGCGGCGGCGGCACGCGGTCGCCGCGGGGCGGCTCGCCGCAGGGCACGGCGGCGGCGGCGCCGGCTGCGATCAGGACTGTGCCCAATGAGGCGGGTTGGGGGTGCATCACGACGGTCCGCTGGGGCGCGCTGCACAGCCAAGCGGCACCAGGGCACGCCCACGGCTGACAGTGGCGGTCGTGGGTGCCGCGAGGTTAACACCGCGCCAACTGGCAGCTGTGGGGCACCTGCATCGGCAAGACGAGCGCCTCCAAGGACGGCTGCGTGTCGCCCGTGCGAGCCTTTCGCGCATCAACAAGACAAGTCACACACACACACACACACACACACACACACACACACACACACACACGGCGGCCGTTCACCACCCACACTAGCCCTTATGGAATGCAGTGCGTTCGAAGGCATGCATGCCTCTCAGTTTCAGCGGATTGCAGGACTGAGTTCTTTGGAATGCCGGCGGTCCGGGCCGCAGAGGTTGGTCGTGGCGCGCGCATTCTTGCAAATGCTGCGAGAGCAGCTGCTGCGGTTTTCCATTCGGGCTGCCGAGGGTGCACAAGGGTCCTCGCCAATGAGAATTGCACTTGCAAGGCATCAAGGCGCGCTACTGCACACACTTGCGCCGGCGACCAGCCGGGTGGGCGCGTGCTGCGGCCAGCGGTGGCACCTGAGTGCGCTCCAGACGGCCCGAGGAACGCGGGCCTGTGGCAAAGAAGGGCTGCTGCACGGACGCCTGGGCATGGGGCTTCAGGATGCACACACAGCAACGCAAGCTGCTTCGTGGCCGTTTTGACCAGGCCACTGAGCGCGCATGCTTGCGCACCCTTTGCCGTGCCCGCGCCAGGCCGCATGGTATCATGCTTCACTCCACGCACACCCACACAAGCGTTATATAGGTCACGCATGTTGAGCAGACGGATGCACCGATGATTCGGCCTGGACGTCGATATGGCGATTAACCATGGCTTCCATCACCCCGCGCGCTTGAGCACAGGCACGCACGCAGGGCTTATTGTTTGACACCGCCCGCTTGGCTGGTGATCGCTCTCACGTCGCTGTGTTGGGGCCTGTGCCCGCCCCGCCTTCGCCCCTGTGGGCAGCGGGGCCAGTGCGCAGGGGGGCGCCCCCTGCCGGGATGCTCGCAATCATGAAGCAGGGATGGCGCCAACGGTGCGGCCTTGCGCAGCCGCAGTTTTGACGCTGGTGATGTCACCACCTGGTGCCTTGATGGGCGCGCGCCGCCCTCCTGACTTGGCGCGCTTGAGCGCCGCCCTCTCTTGACGGACGCGAGGGCCGCGGTTTTTGCGCCCGCTGCGGCGAATTCGTTTGGCCTGGCGCTGCACCCAGGTGGGCTTTCGGAGCAAGGCATTGTGGTTGCCTTGGTTTTCTCCATCAGCTCACCCACGTGCTTGTTATCGTATCGCCAGAACGGCGATTCGCCTGTTGACCGCCACCACAGTGGCGACCACGCAGGCCGCCTTACTGGGTGGCGAGCTGCACCAGCGCGCTCGCGAGCAGGTTCGGCAATGCCGCCCCTTTTTTGACCGCGATTTTCTTCACTTGATTGGACCAAACCCGCCTGATCGGGCCCTAGCCCAGGCGACTCAGCGGCTGTTCAGCCTTGCCCGCCCACGCCCCGCTAAAATGTCAGCCACACGGCAAAACACAGCATTGCCCTGCTTTGCCACTTCTGCCCTCTGGCGCGCCAGCGCCAGTTTTGACGCCCTGCATGCCCCAGTTTTGTCCCAACCAGGCCGGTGCAGCACTTGATACCCCGCTTTCTTTGTTTGTGCGGGAATGCGTAAAAAAGTTCACCTCAATGAGAACATCAGCTTCAGCTCCAGGACTGTGGTGGTGTGGGGGATGGCAGGGAAAAGCACACCAGGGGAGGCACGAAACCAGGACTGCCATTGTAGGGTGCCTGAAAGACAACATTACAAGCTGGAGTGTCGCGTTGGATGGGCAAACACAGTTGCCAGCAGCTGGAGGCTCCTCAGGTGTGCCAGCCATGCCGGCATGCCGCGGCATGCCTTTATCGGTCACCACCATGGCGGCCAGGAAGCGCGATGGCGGAAGTAGTCATCGTCCCGTGAGAGCAACGGCGCGGATGAAACAACATCAATATCCAATGCAATTGCACACGAGTGCTTTCGGATATCAACGACTGCACGCAGCCTATCACCCGTCACGTCTCGAGCCCCGGGTGCCCAGCCCGCCAGCCGTGGCGGTGTATTAATACGTGTCTGCACCTGAAACGTTCAATTATGTTATTCAAATGTTTGTGATACGCTCACACCCGCAACGCTTGATCTGCGGTTTCGGTGCACGCCACCCCTGCGTACCACAATCAAGTTTCGACGCGGAACATAATCACAAGAACACATTCACACGACATCGTCAGAAGCCATGAAGCGGGTGGCTTCAACACTCTTTTTTATCGGACTCGCCTGTGTCGCAAATGCCAGACAAGCGGCTCCTCCTGAGCGCCTATCGGTGAGCGCGAGGACTCCATACGGTAACCCTGCAAATAACGTATACTGTCACAGCACACCGTCACCCCCAGCCACCACTGTTGGGTGTTGCAACCTCGGGTCGAGGCCGCCGCTTGGATGCTGCGCCTCTGCTCAGCCCATGACCGTGGGCCTCAGCCCGTGTGAATTGCCCGTGGATTTGAGACATCATTGAAACGCCTTCCCTACCTCACCCATTCTTACCAACTGGATCGCAGAGGGAGGTGCCCGCTGACAGCTACCGCGCCCAGTATGGTGGGTAACCGCCCAGCAGCGCCCCCCACCCCACATGCGTGACATGCACACGGTTGCACTTATCCTGCGCAACCCGCGCCTCTCCTCACCTTGCTGCACTACCCCTGCCCAAGCTCAGGCTATGTGCTGTGCACCGCCGACGCGGTCGTGCACCCCGCTAGCACCACGGAGACCGCCGAAGCCATCAAAACCTACGCTGCGCTGGCTGACAAGCAGGGGAAGGCCCTGAAAATCCGCATGTCTCGCAAGTGAGCACACTACAGCGTCCCAGGCTCCTCAGGCTGCGCCGGATAGGCCGTGGCGCGACATTTGGCAGCGCCGACGCCTGCCACGCTGTGTTGAGTCCCTGCACGGCTTCCAATCACCACGCATATCACCCTCTGCCACTTTTCGACCACCGACCTGCTGCCTCCCAACTCAACGGACTGATTGCACACCCCTCTGCCCCCTCTCTCCCTCCGCAGCCTCTTCCACAGCAGCGCGGCTTTCCCCTGCCCCAACCAGGAGGTTGCGATGCCCGCAGCCGTCGACAAGCCGGCGGGCGGCGTGCTCTCCCTCGCGCTCCTGAACGACCGGCTCAACACTGTGCTGGCGGTCGACCCCGCCAAGCACCAGATGAGGGTGGGGGCCGGTATGGACATGAAGGCCCTGTTCCTCGCGGCTACCGCCAACAAGATGAGCGTGCAGGTGCGTGAGAGGGGGCCGGTCTGGCCCGGGCAGTGTGAGTGTGCTGCATGAAGCAGGACACGCCTTTGCGCTCTGCCCCAACGGCTGCTGTGTGTTCGTCGATGCCACCAGGCATCCCAACACTTCTAAAATCTTAGTGGAGTTCCAGCAAAGTGATTGCGACATTGGTGGCTTTCCCACACACCCGCATGCACACCCCTGCCACGTCATAACACCACCCGGCCGCAGCTGATGACGCTGCCCTTCTTCTCGGGCCTCACCCTGGGCGGCATCCTGGCCACGGCCTCCCACGGCACCGGCGACAGGGTGGCCTCCGCCCTGGTGGACATGGTGGTGGAGGCCGTCTGGGTCGACGCGGCCGGCACGGTGGGGGCGATTGCGCGGCGGGCGGGCAAGCGTCCGCACGGCTGTCCCGGGCTGCGGGGCGATGTCAGGCGTGGCCGGGTTCGTGCAGCGGCGGCGCTGTCTGTGTGCTTGTCAAAGGTGGCCGGCCACCTCCGACACTGCTGCTTGTGATGAGGGATCCCAGACGGCCTTTATCAAGGCGCCCAGCAGCGTGCGCAGCAGAACAAGTCACCCCTCATCTTGACACTTTCAGCCTGCGGGCCAAGCTTCCAAAACTCCAAACTTGATCTCACGCTTTATGATTGCAATTCTCACCCTCACTACGTATGTACACTCCCTTTACCCCTCACCCCTGCGACCCATCCGGTTCCTCCAGGTGCACCGCTCCACGCGCGCCACCCCCGAGACCTTCAAGGCCCTCAACGGCGGCCTGGGCCTGCTGGGCGCCGTCACAGAGATCGTGCTGCAGCTGACGCCCACCACCAACACGCAGCTAAAGACGCTGATCAACCAGCCAGACGACAACATCTACGAGGTCATAGAGTCGCTGCTCAAGGTGAGGGGTTTGGGCGGAGCCCAAGGGCTCAAGAGCTGAGGAGTCAGTGTGACATGCATGTGGCTTGCGCAAGGGGCCGCTTTGGAGTGAACTCAGGGGAACCGGCAAGTCTGCAGGGCTGGCAAGTTGAGTCTCAGGCATGGCCAGGCAGGCTTGACCCGGCGGGCTGCCGGCCTGCCCAGCAGCCTCGTGCGCCCTGCGAAACCCAACACAGAGCCTTGCACCCATGCCGGTCGCCAGTCCAACCCTCTTCTCAACACACACACGTCCACCTTTCCCACCCACCCCAACCCCATCCAGACCACGCCCCACATCCTCATCTTCTGGCGCCCCGACATGAAGCGCTTCTCCGCCTTCCTCACCTCCATCGCGCCCCCCGACGCTGACGTCACCCCCGACGCCGTCATGTCGCTGCTGCCCGACACCAGCATGATGTTCGACATGTCCTCCGGCTTCAAGGCCTGGCAGGCCGACATCTACGACAAGGACCCCATGCGCACCCTGTTCTGCACGTTCCCGCCCCCGGTGTCGCTGGTGCAGCAGCTGACGGTCAAGCGCGCGTGGGCGCGCAGGGGCGGGCGCTTCGGGGAGGACCTGCTGGATGTGGTGGGCCCCACCAACCAGATGCAGGCGGCCGAGTGCGACGACCACTGCCTGTGGAACGGGCAGCAGTTCAAGGGCACCGCGCAGGACGCCGAGTTCACGATCGACTGGGACGGGTTCAGGCCTTGGGTCGAGGACGTCAAGGCGATCTTTTACAAGGACCTCTGGCGCAACGGCACGCGCTCCGACCGCTGCCAGGTGGGGCGCGCTCCGTTGTTCGTGGGCGCGCGTTCAGGGGTCCAGGGTTTGGGGCCTCGTGCATTGTGATTCTGGGCAGGGGCCGTCGCAGGGTGTGCGCGCTGTCTGTCCAAAGATGCTTGAGGTAGGGCTGCGGCACATGATAAGGTTTGCCGCCGCACCCCAGACATTCCCTCGATTTTCACATCCTCGGTGGGCGCGACCCCCCTCGCCAGGGTGCCGGCTACCTCTGGCTGCGCTTCGGCCGCGGGACAGACGACTACATCGCCACCACCCAGGGCATGAAGCGCCCCGTGTACCTTCAGTCCACCTGGCTGCGCAACACAGAGGCGTGGCAGTACCCCCTGCGCTACGGCTACGTGCCAGAGCTGATAGAGCACATGACCCTGTGCAAGTGAGCGGACACGAACCGGTTCCGTTGTTCTGCTTGGGCCTGTTTTTAAGAACGCCCAATCGAGCAAGATGTGCATGTTGAGGAGACAAAATGTGCCCCCTGGATGAGCTGACATGGGGTATGGCAGGCAGGGCAGTGCGCTTCTGGCACATAGGGCCGCATTGGATTGGCAGTTGGCGCTTCTGACACGTGCCGTCTCACGTGCTTCCACCTTCCCCTCCCCCCCCCCCCCCCCC
>NW_014013078.1:0-7549 GCF_000611645.1 Monoraphidium neglectum | reverse complement strand
CCCCCACCCACCTGCCACTCTGCACCAGGTATAAGGGTCGCCCCCACGTCGGCAAAAACTGGGACCGCACCTTCACGCACCCACGGTGCCCAGTGCGCCCAATGTACCCCCAGTTTGACCAGTTCCTGCGCGTGGTCAACAAGGTTGACCCCAAGGGCGTGTTTGCGCCGCCCCTGTGGAACAAGCTGGTCAAGCAGGAGCCCTACAAATACTACCCTGGCTGCGCCACTGACTATGAGTGAGCGATGCTCTTGCCAGATTACGGAGCTGCCTGTCAGGGCGATGCCGAATCTTGTTTGGTCGCGTCTTTGGGGCATAGAGAGCAGGCGAGAGTGGTGGTTGTCAAGTTGAAGGCTCTGATCAGGTTTGTGAACAGCCGTGACCACTGCTGGCCAATCCTGACCCCCTGCTGTACCCACCTGTTTGTTGGGACTCCCTCTCGCAAGGTGCTTCTGCGAGACGGACGAGCACTGCTCCCCCGAGTTCAAGTGCGTGCCCAGCTACGCGTTGCCAGAGTTCAAGGTCTGCAAGCCGCCGGCCGACTGGGACCCCGAGCTTGCTCGCAACGGCAAGCCCAGCGGCCTTGCGAGACTGCTGCTCCCCATCGGCAAGTGATTGTCCGGGGTGCTGACAGCTGACAGTCCTTAAGGTTGCCAACAAGCCGCGTGAAGACCCGCCGCACAAAGCGCGTGCTGTCGTGCACGGGGGCGCATGCACGCAGCCGCTCACACGGGGGCGCCATGGTGTCGAGTAACGGGGCACGGCGGCGGCCGAGACCCGCCTGTTTGGCTTGGTTTTTCAACACGTGTACGGTCAACCGCCCCCACCACAGCCCCGATTCGCAAGTCGCGTCTTGCTTTTGACCCACACAAGCTTCTACAAGCCGCTGGGCGCGCCCTGTGCATTCCCTTCAAGCCTGCCATACCCTGTGAATCCACACGCGCGGTCGGCTGATGCGCCAGCTTTAGTGACTCTTAATAGGTAGAAGTGCTTTTTTGAATCGCTGTTGAAACGATAAAGCTCGTCACCCTGCCTGAGACTGATTACGCCATGCTCAGCCACCCATGTCCGTGGCGCTGCAGCAGTTGACTGGGGTGCCGCAATTGTGCCTGTTTCTTGCTCATTGTTGTTCCTGCAACACCGTGTTCGCGAGATGGCCTTGGGCAGTCACCGTGCTGCGCTTTCAAACCCCGCTTTCTGTTTCCTGGCCGGCCCAAGGTCACCCAGCTGCGTTACTGCAATGAACTGCCTGGATCTTGAAAGTGGCCCTGCAACAGGGCTTCAGGCGATTCGTGGACTGCTGTGTGAGCTTGTCTTGATCCGATTGATCCATTAGTCATGTGTGTGGTATGATGGTGCCTGCCCCCAAGCTGCAGGTGCATGCCCCAAGCTGCGCACCCCAGCTGCACACGCTGTCGCACTGCAAGCTGCAGGATCCGCATGGTGTTTGCTGGTTTGTAATTGAAATGAATTTCCATGGCCATCTTTGACTTCTAGAAATATAGGTAAACCTCTGCAACTGCAAGGCTCTTCTGGCCGTCAGGCATCACCGTCGGCAGGTGCGACTTGTTGCGTGCTCGGCCGAGCGATAGCGCACCCAGCCCGACATGCGCGGTGAGCAGCTACGGAGCCTGGTGTAAGGCCGAACACATAACTAACCGATCACACGGGATCTTGACAATGTTCGCACGCGTGCGCTGTAGTTGCGAGTGGCATCATCATCGATCGTTGTGCGACACGCGCCGGTCTACCCTAAGACCATATTACAGTGATCAAAAACATTGAATGCATACATGCAGACAGTTTTGACGCCCTGTCATTGACTGTGACCCAAATAAAACATCGGCGAGCGCACACGCCTACCTACATTGGCTCTCGCTCCGCACGACTCGCGCCACGAGCGCCATTCAACGTAATGAAACACGGGTAGAATGAGTTTAATGCTATCTCAGACCAAATTAGCTGCGTTGCCAGCGATCTCGACGTAGAGGCCGGCCTCAGCTGCGGGGCATACAGGCGCAGGCGCATCGTAACAGTATTGAAATGCATCATAAATCACTCAGGATGCAGCGCAGCGCCGCTGTACGCCGCTTTGCCATTGCGACGGCGCTGCTGGTCGCAGGGCACTGCAGCCTGTTGTCGCAGGTGTGCGCGGACCCCTGGACCGGCATGGGGGGGACAGCTGGCTCTGGCGCACAGCACAGCTAGTCTAACTTCTTTTACCGTTGCAAGCGGCCTGGGGGATCCTTGCAGAGCAGAAGCGGCAGCAGCTGCGCAGCACTCACCTTGCAAGTTCGCGTTTGATGCCTTGCTGCGCGCCTCGCGCACACCCTCAGGCCAAGCCCATTGCGCGGCAGGCATACGGCGCCGCGTATGGGCACTTGGCATGCCAAGCGACGGCTTTGCTGGAGCCCAACTCGACCGAGGAGCTGGCCACTATGCTGCGGGACCAAATACGCATGGCGGACGAAGCAGGCCAGTCGCTGAAAGTGCGGGCGACGCACAAGTGAGCCTCACGACTACGCAGGCTTGTTGTGCATGGGTTAGGATGATCCTGCAGAGGGGTGACGCTGTCTGCCTTTTGGAGGCTGGCGCATACATCCTGCCCACCGGACGGCCTGGCATTGCGCAGCAAGTGGCCGTGGCAGAAGAACATAAGCTTATGCTGCCCGCTTCGCAGCAGAGCCGCGAGGCCCGCTGCTGTTCCCGCCCTACTCGCACGCAGCCATGCCCGGCCCTCCTCCCTCCCGCCCGCACCGCTGGTACGCGCTGAACGCCCCCACCCCTTCCCTACGCGACCAGGTTCTTCCACAGCACGACGGCCTTCGCCTGCCCCGGTAACACCACCGACATCTTCGCGCCCGGCGCCCCCTCTGCCTCCCCGTTCGGCGCCCCCGCGGGCCGGACGGTCGGCGTCCTTCTTGACCGGATGGACCGAACACTGGCCGTTGACAGGGAGCGTAACCAGGTTACAATCCAGGCCGGCATGAAGGTCAAGAAGCTGTTCGACGAGGCGGCGAGGCAGGGGATGAGCGTCCCGCTGGGCTCGCCGCCTGCGTTTGCGGACCTGATGGTCGGCGGTGTCATGCTGACCGGCGCGCACGGCAGCAACTTTGGGGGCAAGAGCTGCCTGGTGAGGCCTCGATGGGGGGCTGGCGACTGGGGCAGGGGGGGCTGGTGAGGGGACCCAAGTGGGAGCTGGGGCCGAGTGTGCGGATGAGGTCGCCAGCAGCACCGGGTGTACTGTGCTAAAGGAGCCAGCGCGCGCCAGCAGATGGTTTCTTGGAGGATGCCGAAACACGCTGTCGTTACCCACCTTTGAAAGAAACACCCCAAAACCCCGCACCTCGGACCCCACTTCAGAGCGACATCATGCTCAGCGTGACCTGGGTCGACGCCAGCGGCGCCGTCGTCCGCTCAACACGCGACAGCCCCGAGGGCCGCGCTATCGTCGGCTCGCTGGGGCTCTTGGGCGTCGTCACCGAGGTCACGCTGCAGCTCACGCCGGCCAGCAACACGAGGTTTGACACCGTTTGGAAGAAGAGCGACGCCTCGATCGCGACTGATATTTTGGAGATGCTTCAGGAGACGCCGCACATGCTGGTGGTGTGGCGGCCGGACATGAACAGATACAATGCAGTGCGGCTGCGTGAGGTGGGCTTGATTCTTGCGCGGCGGGGTGTGCTGAGAAGGGAGTCAAGGGTTTAACGTGTGTACGGCGCGGGCCAGTGAAGTGCAGAGTGCGGTGCGGCTTTGCGGGGTTGGGAGGGAGGTAGTGATGGCATGGGAATAAGTCATAGCAAGAGGAGGACAGCATTGGGCATAGCGGGTTTGGGAACGAGCAAAGTGTTGATCGAGATAAGTTCCTGTGTGCTGTGGGTGTTATGGGGTGCAGGTGGGGACAATTGGGGCAGACTCAAGGAGTTGTGGTTGGCAGGGACCAGTCTCCCTGCCTTGGGGTGCATTGGTGTGCTCGGGGAGCGGCACGGTCGATCTTCCATCAAAACGACATCTTCAAGCAACCTCGATCCGCATCCCATCTCAACACGCCAGGTGCCGCTCAGCACACCGGACACTGGCGCGACGCAGACCATCGAGCTGCCGGCGTTTGTAGCCAGCGCGATGGGCACAACCCTGCGCACATGGGAGGTGGGTTCGACGTATATTGTACTTGAGTTGGGGCTGCGTCTCAACCAGGCGACAGTGTTCAAGCTCCAGGGTGGTTTGGGATGCTTTCTTTGCGAGCCGCTCAGCTGCGGTGTGTTTGCTTGTGGATGCTGATGGCTCAAGAATTTTCTGTTGTGTCCTTAACACAACAACAGCGTTCATGCACCCTCATGAGGCCCTGCATAATGCTGGCCCCTACATGATGCTGGAACCAACTCCGCGTACCCACCCAGGAGTACGCATCTCCCCCGCGGGTGCTGGACGAGGTCATGTGCATGGTCTCAAAGGAGGTCTCCATCTCCCACGGCTGGGCCTCCAGCACCGCCGGCCGCGTGCTGCGCAGCGGCGTGGGCGGCACCAACTACCTGCAGTCCGTCAGCTGCGGCGACCAGTGCGCCTGGGAGGCCGATGAGGCAAACCTGGCCATGTGGGACACGCACTTCACCACCGACATCAGGAACCTGGCGCCTTGGATGGAAGACGTGCGGGCGGTCATGGAGAAGGACTTTTGGAAGCCGGGGCAGGCCCACCGCGGCAAATGCCTGCCGCCCGGCTACTTCTGGCTGAGGTTCGGGTCCGGCAGCGACGATTACATAAACCCGACGGCGGGGCTGAACGGCACCGTGAACTTGCAGATGAGCTTCATGACGTCAAAGGCGACAGCCCCGCGATGGGGCATCAAGCACGGCCACGTCCTGGAGACACTGGAGCAGCTGACGCTCTGCAAGTGAGCGTTGCTGAGGCGCGGTGGACGTGCTCACGCACAAATTGCGCGCGTGTCTACATGCAAGCACGCGCGCACGTGGGTGCATGTGCTTGCTTGCTTGTTTTCTCTGTGTGTGTGTGTGTGTGTGCGCGCGTACGTGCGTGCTTGTGAGCATGTGTGTGTGTGTGTGTGTGTGTGTTTGGCTGGTTGGGCTGCACCCTGTGGGATGTACATGGGGAAATGAGACGTGCATGATTGAGGGGAAATTTCAGGGTGGAGGGGTCAGCAGGTCGCAGTAGCAGAGAGTCCGCGGCGTTGGGCTCATCAGGACTACGGTATACATAAGCAGGGGTTGTGGGAGAAACGTGACTGCAACTCGCAGTGCATTAGTCACACATGAGCCCGTTTGCACACACAACCACCTTGTTCTAAGCCCCGTCATGCACAAAAACTCCCGACCCCCCTGCAGGTACATGGGCCACCCCCACTGGGGCAAGAACCACCACCGCACATTTACGCACCCGGACTGCCCGGTGCGCGCACTGTACCCAAAGTTTGACCAGTTCCTGGAGATCAAAGATCGCGTCGACCCGCAGGGGATCTTTGAGCCCCCTATGTTCACGAAGATCATCAAAGGGGCGGCCCCGCGCTACGGGCCTCGCTGCGCGCTGAGCGGCGAGTGCTTCTGCAAGGAGGACGCCCACTGCGGGCCTGGCCGCAAATGCGTGGCGTCTGCGGCGTTTCCAGAGTACATGGCTTGCAGACGTGCAGGGGAGTAACCTCCTGTCGGCAGCTGCCAGCCTGGAGCCAACCAGTGCACGGCTGCGGGTCCGCTTGAGGGCGCCCCTGACGCAGCCAAAACTCGCAAGGTTGGCAGAAATGCGGCCCACGAGGCAGCAGCAGCAGCAGCAGCAGCCGCGGCAGCAGCGGCGGCAACAGCAGCAGCAGCGGCAGCAGCGGCAGCAGCAGCAGCAGCGGCAGCAGCGGCAGCAGCAGCAGCAGCAGCAGCGGCAGCAGCAGCAGCGGCAGCAGCAGCAGCAGCGGCGGCAGCAGCAGCAGCAGCAGCATGTTTTGTTTTGGTTTGGAGACTCGAGCCATCGAATGTGACAATTTCACCTATTGGTTGCTTGACGTGCGAGCGCAATGGTCAAGGCAGGCTCGCTGCGCCCTGCGCGTGTGCGCCCCAGTTGCTGCCTCCCGTACTTGTCTGTTCTCAATCCCAAGCCCACTCAATTTTCCATAATATTCCTGATTGGTTTCTTTCCTTCAACAATTCTGACTCTCGCCCTCCATGTCTGCTGTTGTGGTACTGGAAGTGCCGGGCCCCTGTCGTGTTTGCTTTGCAGCAGGTCAGCGCGGCCGACCGGCTGAGTTGCGGTGCAGGCGGAGGTCGCGGGCAGGCCGCGCCTCCCACGCTGGGCACAAGTATTTACACCCTGTGGTGTGTCACATTCGTCGATGCGCACTAGCTGGTGTTGTAGCGGCCCACTGCTGCCGTTTTGAAAACACACCTGGCTGGGTGCCACTTTCGATGAGTAACCTTCGTCCCCTTGGTCCTGCCGCACATGCGGGCCCAACGTTGTCGGGCCGGCGAAAGAGCATCCAGTTAGGTGCCGGGTGAGTCCATCACCTGTGCAGTCAATGTTGTTGTAATGTCTTCATATCCAAATTGGGCTTATTGTTAGTGGAGGGTGCAGAAAAGGAGGAAATGGCATCCTTACCGGCACTGTGGCCTGCTTGGTAGCCGTTGTGCTTCAATGCATTTATACTGCTTCAGAGCACTTACATATCACCACCGCTCTGACCACGCACCCATGCATTGTAAAGTATTTCATGATGTGAACAGGCAGCAAGAATGTACAACGGTCGTTGTGTTGTGGGCAGTTCAGCTGAGGTGGCCGGAAGGCCAGGTGGCGGGCGGATCGCTCAGGTGACGGCTGGAGGCGGTGTCTCAAGCCGCCGTCACACGGCCGACACGACCACTAACAATGTAACAGAGAATGTCACCAATCTTCCATCATTCTCTGTCCTGCGAAGCACGACCATGCGGCAGGTGCACCAATACGAAATGACGGCGGCAGCTCAGCAGCACAGCGTGCATGAAAGCACCATCGTTGCTGCACAGACCACCCCTGCGCCTCATCGATTGGGTAAACATTGTGATGTGGAGAACCCATCCTGTGCACTGTCCTGAGCGCTGCTCGATCTCACACTAAAAGCATCGCGTCACGAACGGTGGATTGCACGCACTCGGGCAACATGGCTTCCAGCCGGGAATATGTACTGTGCTCAATGGTGGCGTGCCTGACCCTGGCGACCTCAGTGCTGGCGGCAGTGCCCCAACAGCGGCAGGCCATATTAGCAGCACAGGGAGGCAGCGGCCATGGACCGTCGGCAGCGGTGGGGCTGGACGCATTGTCGAACAAGTTGAGGGCAGCCATCAAACCCGCGACGCCTGTTTGGCCAGAGCTCTTCTCGGTGCGGCCCTGGCAGTGGACAAAGAGTCCGCATTGCGCGGTGCAGAGTGCAGCGGCTGTGTGATAGGTTGACCCGGGCGCAGCACGCTCTTGTGCCTGCGCACATCAGCGTCCTCTGCTCTGAGCTGTATTGGCCTCCCCATCGTCCTCACACACCGACCACCCTGCAACCCCACACAGCCGCCGCCCCATCACCCTC